>NC_056733.1:874505499-874540499 GCF_019279795.1 Protopterus annectens
TACATGTATCCCATATCTACAAACTGCTTGACATACACCAATGTCCTCCATTAGCTGTGAAAATCGAATAACCGGAAAAAAATAATACTTCTTGGCAAGACCACCTTTCAGACTAGCTGTTGTGAAAAAGGCAATGTCCAAAACAGTCCCTACTGGTCACCAGTTCAAAATTCTGCCTTTTCTCAGAATATAAATGTAATCATTTGAAAGACTATAGCTAATCAATATCTATCATCATATTCCATATGTGTTGCTTGCAAATCATTGAAAATCAGATACAATTTAATTCTACTTTTTTTCTGTTAGTTTAACCTGCATATGTCAGTTGATTCATCTGTATTTGTACAAATTGTAATACAAGCACTGAACTTCGTGTTGTATTGGGTGTGTACTAATTTTTTTCTCCTACATTTCATGTTTTCCGGTTTCGAGGTTTCCAGTTCGAGGTTTGGAGATTCGATAGTTTTTGCTTTCGATCATGTGATATAAACCCAAATATTCTTGGACCAGTCCACCTAACTAACAAAGAAGCAGACAAAGACCCAGGAGGCGCACACAGTCCCTGTCGGGTTAAGTCACTTGTTCAAAGTCTCACAGTTGGAACTTGGAAACTCTGGGAATCTAACCCTTGATTGCTGAATGATCTAAATGTAGCAGCACACAGTCTTAAACAACTGTGCCAAACTACATAAAGCATGTTGTCTGTTAACTGTGCAATGTATAATTGCAGTTGCACACAGTGGCAACAATGATTTATGTTTGCAATGTGTGCATGGTGTACTTGTAAGAGATACTCACTGAGCAGGGATTTTAGAATCTTGTGTGCATGTCTCAGATACATTTTGTCATTTACTGTATGCACAGAATCCTGCACAATGTCATAAATGGAGGTTCTTGCATTGCTGCTCCCATGTGCAATGTGTTACATTTAGTGTGCAATATATCTGCATATGGGTATTCCTGATACTGGATACCTGGAACTCTCTTGCTTTTTCCATACTCCAGCAGATGTTGGCAAGTTGCTCTCTTACACCTCTGCTACGTCTAAAACCAATTTGCACATCTGGCAGATCTCATGCCATTTAATACTGCAGTCTAGCTTGTAGGATTTTGAGCATTAACTTGTTAGAATGTGAATCAAGTGTATTTGTTTGATAATTTGAGCATTCTTTAACATTGGCCTTTTTGGGGGGTTAGAATATGAACTTCCCTTTTCCAATCAAATGGCTACAGTCCTCTTTTTCTAAATTTGCTGGCAACATCATGATTTTGCAGGATTTTAAACAATTCAGCTGGAATTATATCACTTCATGGAACATTATTATTAAAGTTTACTGTTGTGCTTAGTGAATAAGAAACATGGGGCCAGCTCAGAAATTAATTTATGATTACCCATCCAATGTTAGTTAGGGAATATTCACTGCTGGCCATTGTTCACAAAAGACATGGGAGCCAGCCTGGGGATGAATTTGTGATTTCCCATCCAATCTTCAGGGTTACATTTGACTAGGGTTAGGGATGGACTCTGCTTCACATGGATGGGGAGCCTACTCCAAAGCATGGGGATCCTTTGAGTCACATATCTGTCTTACCAGCATGTTCTATTTATGTTGCAAACAAAGTTCAAATCCCTGGATCAAGTGTTTCTGTTGCTTCTTTTAGGTCCCTCCCATCTTTGTCTTTATCGTGCCCATATTTTCCTGAAAGTTTTGCTTAATATCACCAATTGTATTGAACAGATCTCATCTTTACCATTCTATTGTCTTCCTCCAGTTCTTTCTACTACTCATTTAAACATGCTTGGTTATTTCTTCTTGATGTTCCTTGCACCTCTTTATTCGGTTTAACACCTTTTCATGGTTATTTCTTCTTGATGTTTCTTTCAGCTCTTTATTTGGTTTAACACATTTTCATGGTTATTTCTTCTTGATGTTCCTTGCAGCTCTTTATTCGGTTTAACACGTTTTTGCTAACTCCGTTGTCTTTTGCTCTCCTCCTTTCCTTAGGCAATTGTAAAGCTTCCACACACATTCATTTTATTCTTAATCTTCTTTTTTTTTTTTAAATATTTTTTGTTGCCATCTCTTGTACAGTTTCCCCAAATATTTGTCCATAGTCTTTTTGGTACTCTGCCTATCACGTCTAATCCTTAGAGTGATTCTTCGCCTCCAATACATATTCATTTGGAATATTGTTGAGCTCATATCTCACTGGCCTGGACACCTTTCTTGTTTAATTTAATTCTAAACTTTGTTATAAGAAGCTGATGGTTTGAGCCACGGTCAGTACCAATACCTTATTTACTAGTAATAACACTGGTAGTTGGTCGTGCCATGTTATTTACTAGTAATAACACTGGTAATTGGTAGTGCCATATTATTTATTAGTAATAGGTTCATAGGTAGGTACAAGGCTATCAGCCCAAGGGCCTACGTAAGCCTAGCCAGCAAGGTACCATAGCTTACGCCACCCAAGAAAGTTATTTTCCTGTGCCACTGTCCAGGAGAGACACAGAAGTGATCTCCGGTGTGTATTTCCTATTTCCCATCCACTCATCAAGATTTTTCTTGAAGAGTGCTAATGAAGAACTTTGCTTGACATAGATGGGTAGCTTGTTCCAGAGTAGAGGAAGTCTCTGGGACAGAAATCTATCCCTCCAGCGTGTCCTGTTTATTGTGGTGACAAGGTTTAGGTCCCTAGAGCATGTAGCTTGGAGGGATTGGGATTTCTTTAGGTGTAGCATGTCCAACAGCTCTGGGTTTGACATAGCTTTATATGTTAGGCAGAGATCACCTCGGAGTAGGCGATATGCTACGGAGTAAAGCTGGAGTTTTTTAAGGCGGTCAGTGTAGGGCATTTGTTTGAGGCCAGTAATCCTTTGTGAGGTACTTCTGTGGCCTTTCTTGTGAGTTACATTCCAAAAGGGGCGTTGTACTCTATAATGGGTCTTATGAGTGACGAGTAGAGGGGAACAATTACCTCTTTTTTCCTGGATGAGAACCCTTTTATGATGAGGTGTGCCACGTAGAAGGACTTCCTGACTACTGTGGCGATGTGACTATCAAAGGAGAGACTGCTGTCCGCCTGGGTCCCAAGGTCTCTTATCACGCATTTGGTGTTAAGTAGATTGCTGCCTATGTGGTAGTTCATGGGTACAGAGTTTTTACCAAAGGTGATGACACTGCACTTGTTGGCATTGAGCTTGAGGCCATGGCTCTGACACCAGGCATCTGTCTCGGTGAGGCCCTTCTGCAGGATGTCCACATCATTTGGGGACTTGACTATGGCTCCTAGTTTGCAGTCATCTGTGAACTTCATCAGCCAGAGGCCTTCTGTGTTAGCCTGTACTTCAGAGAAGTAGATACCAAACAGGAGAGGTCCCAGGACGGAACCCTGTGGCACTCCACTTGTCACTGCCTTGAGGTCAGATTTGGAGTTTGCAACTTTTACATTGTGGGTTCTGTCAGTGAGCCAGTTGGCAACCCATCTTGTGATGTAGGGATTTATACCTAGTTTAGTGAGTTTAGCTATAATTCCAGAATGGGGGATGGTGTCAAAAGCCTTGGCGAGGTCAAGATAGGCTGTGTGAACCACCTTACCCTCATCCACGGCTTTGGTGACTGCCTCAAAGAAGTCAATCAGGTTCAAGAGGCATGATCTGCCTTTCATAAACCCGAACTGGGTGGGATCCAGAGTTAGGAGGTTACCGATGTCTTTGTTTATAAGTTCCATGATGATACGTTCCATGGCCTTGCAGACCAGGCTCGTCAGGCTTATAGGTTGATAGTTCTCGAGATCAGTGGTGGCTCCCCCTTTGTGGAGTGGGATAACTGTTGCTGTGCACCATTCAGTGGGCACAAAGCCTGATGCGAGGCTATTATTGAGCATGATGCTTAAGTGGGGAGCCAGTTTGTTCTGAAGTTTGTATAAAACGCAGCCTGGGATGTTGTCCGGTCCCATGGATGCTGTGTCTTTGGTGTTAGAGAGTGCAGCTTTTACCTGCGTAGTTGTGATTACAGGGACTCTGCATTCTTCCTGTATAGATATGGGCCCTTTAGGGGGTGAGAGGGGGGTAAAGTTAGCACTGAACCGATCTGCCAGGATGTTGGGAGTATCAGTTGGTTCTGTAATTTTTGTGCCTTTGTGCTGTAACTCAGAGCAGATCTGGGTGTTGCCATCTAGATTCTTGACATAGCTATAGAATGCTTTATGGTTGTCCTTGGATTTAGTGGCGA
This sequence comes from Protopterus annectens, assembly GCF_019279795.1. Classification (NCBI taxonomy): domain Eukaryota; kingdom Metazoa; phylum Chordata; order Ceratodontiformes; family Protopteridae; genus Protopterus; species Protopterus annectens. Next base: position 874,509,735 of record NC_056733.1, read on the forward strand.
TTTTGTTTTCGCAGCTAGCTTTGGAGGATCTTATAAGGGATCTCAGCTTCTTACTTAGGCTGACCAGGGAGCTCCTCCACTCATGGGATTTTACTCTCTTTTGCAACAGTTTCTTCCTTCTGTTGTAAAGTTTATTTATGGCAGGGGACCACCAGATTGGCTTCCTTTTTTTGGAGGATAGCGTCTTGGTTCTGTTTGGGATAGCACAATCCATGCACTCGTGTAAGTGCTTGTAGAGTGCATTTGTGTAGGATTCAGCAGTTGTAACTGTATTGTCCATCTGCATGGGTGTCATGCAGTTTACCACTTCTGTCTTAAGAAGCATGAAGTTGGCTTTGGAGAAATTTTTTACTGTGGTTTCCTTAATAGGGGGTGGGGGCAGGATGTGGATATCAAGGGTGATAAGCTTATGGTCAGATCGGACCAACGAGGAGTTGACTTCAGGTGTGGAACACCGGTCACTCATGTTGGTAATGACTAGGTCTAGGATATTGTTGCCCCTGGTGGGGGTGTGGATAAGCTGATCTAGGGCATTGGAGTTTATGAATTCCAGAAAGCGTTGACCTAAGGAGTTGTTACAAGAGTAGTTTTCCCAGTTAATGGTGGGGTAGTTGAAGTCGCCCATTATTAGTGTGTTTGGTTGAACCCTAATAATTTCCAGTACATCAAGAAAAGAGGAGTGGGAATCCTGGGGCATGGTGGAGGATCTGTAGCAAGCTACAATTTGGATTGCAGTTTTGTCCAGAGTTAGTTGCACTTGGATAACCTCGGATGCATTATGCTGAGCAACTAGCCTGGAGGTGTGGATATCCTTAATGAATATGGACACACCTCCGCCTTTGGTGTTTCGGTCCAGGTTACATGGCCGAAAAGTGTGGTATGAGTTATAGCCTGGTAGTGCAGGGGTGCTCTCTGGAGCCTTGAACCAGGTCTCAGTCACTGCACAGATATAAATGTTCTCCATTTTAAGGAGTGTCTCGAGTGAGTGCATTTTGAGATTTAGACTTCTCGCATTGAGTAGCATTACCTTCAGTTTTTGTTTGCCTGTTCCTGTTATGGTGGTGAATTTGTTATTTGAACCCTGCCTAAAAAAGGCACTATAGGGGCAGCAAGAGCCTTAGCCAGTATCCGGAATCCCAGGGGTGACAGGTGCAAGCCATCTGTGGCAAAGCATCGTGGTCTGTCGACCATGTCACCCCAAGCAGACAGATACTGGATCCCCTTAGAATGACACCAAAAGCTTAACCAATTGTTGAAGTCAATCATTTTGTCCTTGTACTGTGGTATCATTCTGGGCGATGGTAGAATGCTACTCAGGGCTAGGGTCATACCTGCCTGGGCTACAAGATCGGAGAGCTCTTCCATGTCTCTTTTCATGTAGTCCAGGGTGGTACGTCTCAGGTCATTCACACCAACATGGACAATGAGAGAGTCATATTTGTACTTCGTGTGGAGTGACCTGAGTGCATGGGTTATGTGGCGGATCCTGGCACCTGACAGGCAGCTGACAGTAACCTTCTCCTTGTCTAGCCTGGTGAATGGGACATCAGTGTGCCTGACTATAGAGTCACCTATGACTAGTGTGTTGGGTATGTTGTTTTGCCTTATTGGCTGTGGTTGAGTGGCACACTGAGTCTGTGGGCTATGTGTCATTTGGGTTGTGTTGGGGGATGGAGGTTGCTTGGGTTTCTGCTTTGGAGGTCTCTGTTGCTTAGACAGATTATTATTGAGAGCCTCCGTGAATGTTTTTGTGTTACTGTGTGTGGATTTTGGTGGTATAGATGTAGTGAGACTATGTGATGAGTGTGGTGTGGTGCAAATGTTTACCTTCTCCTCATGACTGTCAAGTTCAGTCTTGGTTAGAGAGAGCTTTACCTCCATTTTGGCTAGATAAGTGCATCTCTCACAGGTTGTAGTGTTGGGTGGTAGGAGGAGAGGGTTGTCAGTGTACATGAGGCAATTTCTACATTGCCTCAAGATGCCCAGATTCATCAGATAAACAGGAGGGAACACTGGGAGCTGACCCTTGGACATGCCTGAATAAAAAACTATTTTCCTCTAGATAAGTGAGGAAAGTGAGTACAAGAGCTGTTTTATTCTAAGCAAGTGAGAAAAGTAAGTACAAAAACTGTTTTCGTCTAGGTAATGAGGAAGATAGAGTGCTATAATAAATAGTAGCTTATTTTCTGCTTACAAGTTCTGAACAAGTGCTGAGCATGAACAAGCAAATTTAAGTGCTAAAACTAAGAATCTGTATCTGCACTAGACAAGTTACAGGACAGAAACAAGTGCAAATGCAGGCTTTCAAATCAGAAAGTTGAGAGAAATGGAAGAGATTGCCCAAACGGCCAATAACTACAGTTTCTGGGCCAGAACCACTCCTTATGTGGTAGACAGGTTACCTAGTGCTTACCACTCCCACTAATAAGCTAGAATGCAGCTGTTACTATACCAGCTGAAGACACAGCAGAAAATGGGGGTGGGGTGGGGAAAACAGTTTCAGAGATCTAAGCAACAATTAACAGTACAAACTTTAAAACCAAAAAAATGTTCTCAGCTGTGTATATTTGCTGATCAGTCTCTCAGAACAGTGAGACAACAGTTACAACACAGATCTAAGCAACAATTAAGAAACTCTATAACCAAAAAAAATATACTCAGCTCTGTATAATTGCATATAATCTGCAACACTGGTAATCGGTAGCGCCATGTTATTTACTAGTAATAACACTGGTAATCGGTAGTGCCAAGTTATTTACAACTAATAACACATAGGATGGCTTGAACTGCAAAATCAGCTTTATTTTAACCAACTTACCATTGCTCATAAGATCCTCAACCAGCCTAACAACACTCCTATACTCTCACACCTCATTACTCCATATAAAAATCTTAATACCTTACGCTCTGCTAACAAACTTCTACTTAGTATTAGTAAGTCTAACAACATGGCAGGTAACTCTCTTTTCTCAAACACGACTGGGAAATACTGGAACCTTCTACCTAGTGATCTTACTTCATTTCCTTCCCTACCTCACTTCAAACAAAAACTCAAAATACACCTTGGAACACACTGGCTATGCCCTTGCACCAACCCTGACTAACCCACTACCTCTGTGAATAAATTTCTCCTAACTCCTCTCTAACTATAATTTAATGCTCTTTACTGCAAACTTTACAAGAATAGCAAACCCGCATGCAGTTATGATCTACCTCACATGGATATCTTGTTCAATATGTTGTAAATACTCTTATGCAACCATTCTCAGGAATTGTAAACCTGAAAAAGTTCAATCTACCTCATGTGAATATCTTGTTCTATGTTATTGTAAATATTGCTTTGCAATATACTGTTAAATGTTTTGTATCTTCTGCTATGTTAACTTGATTGTAACCTTACAAAGACTGTATTAGATTTGTAACCTTATACATATTGGTATAATGGATCTGTCTTGGAGCTTTTCTCCCCGGGCCTGTACTGAAAATGGACATATATCCAGTTGGACTAGCCTGGTCAACAAATGTAAAATAAAATAAATAATCGGTAGTGCCATGTTATTTACTAGTAATAACACTAGTAATCGGTATTACCATGTTATTTACAACTAATGACACATTGGTAATTGATAATGCCATATTACTTACTAGTAACAACACATAAAAAAACTACCAAACCTCTTCACAAAGCACGGACCTGGTCAATTAGAAAGGAATAAGTCTTTTTGTTCTTTATTAATAAAGAACTTCATTAGATTCAAACTAATAAACAGCTGCAGCCATTTTAAAATATAAACCACAATGCTTGTAACCAGTGCAAAGCATAAATTAAAGAAAAAATACATCTTAAGTATCTTAATCTAACAAATGTTAAAAGGTAACTGTAATGTTAAAAATATGTGCCTATTTAGAAAAAATACTGAAACATTTTAATAAAAAAGGTGTTTAAAGTTTATCAGCTCTTAGCTGCAGTAAACTAGATAAAGAAATCCTATAATTTAAATGAGGGGATTGTATTGCATTAAATAAAACTTGCAGATATTTGCCAATAAGCTTTTATTCCTTTCTAACTTACCAGCTCCATGCTTTGTGAAGAGGTTTAGTAGTTTTATTTTATGTTTTGTTTAGTTACTTAGTGTGTTCTAGCCATGTCAGAGACTGAATGCGCAATCAGCTGTCTCAAAGGGCCTATTAATGCTTCATTTTCGAGTGAGAACATCAGTAGGTTTACTCAGTTGTTAGCCTTTGTAACACAGTTATCAGAAAAGTTATCAGAAAAGTTGAATTTTTGTAATTTGACTTAAGAGACGTTCACTAATGTCACTACTGGACCTAGAAATCCAAGTGATTTTTCACGTCATACTTATGCCGTAGTTGCTAATGGTGAACAGTGCCGATCTAATCAAACTCATATTAATGATTTTTTTTAATCCAGTTTCTGGTGGAGTCAATGGAAATAATGATCCAATGGAGGAATGCTTTGACAAAGACTTTTCCCTGACTTTGAACCAACAACATGATCGCATAACACGGGATGCAGGCGAATCTTTAAAGGAGAAATTACACAGGATGGGAAGTCTACTTAAAAAATGTCAGGAGCTGCAGCTTCATAACACCTTTTTTCATAGATCAATACCACTTCAATATGTACCTAAAGGTCTTAGTTCTTTAAATTCCGTAATGGTTTAAAACCCAGTTCAATACTATATCATGATTTATTGGAACTTTTTGATTGGGCCATATTCAATTTATGCATTTGCCTATTGAGGATAATTTAGAACACTAGATTGCCTTAAACATGACATTTTTACCTTGCAGAAATAAATTCAACAGGATCTATTATTTTCTTCTTTTGAAGATGCCTATTATAAAATATTTCAGTGTGTGGATCGATATTCTAGTGAAATCACTAAATGCAAACAACGTAAATTGTGGATAGATCAACATGATTACAACAAAAGAAAGGCATATGCTATACCCCACCGTAAACGCATTGGTGAGGAGGTTGGAAGGAAACCCACATGGAATTGTTTGAGGATGTGGCAGTACAGGAGCAGTTCCAGGCAGATTTTTCTCCAACTAGAATGGGCAGACTTCCATCGAGGATGACGACTATACAGAGGAATACAAGTATCAACTCGACATCTGACCATGTGAACATTTCCAGGACCAGGAAACAGAAAGGAAGGGGCAAGAAATTTAGGACAAGTTAAACACATTAATCAAGGTACTGTCCTATTGTACATTTAATGGTTTTAAAATATTTAATATGTAAATACACTGATGTTCAAATTACCGATGGGTACGAGGATTTGTTTTTCAAAGGGTTCAGTTTTATTCCCTCCATAAATTGTAATTTGGTAGAAATTATTTTAGAGTTAAAAATGTTTACCAGAAAAATAAATGTAAGTTTACTGTTGGATAATGGGTCCAATTATGATGATGTTCTTGGCTTAAAAAGGAAAAGCACATTTAATCCACCGGTCCTACCCCCAGTAGCTCTCTTTGAAAGACTGTATGAATCAGAACTGAGGATCAGATTATGAGTTTAATAAATGTTGTAAATGGAATTTAACCAAAGAAGAGGGCAGATTATTACATGAGTTAAAGAACAATAAAAACATGCATATTATGAAAATGGATAAGGGGCGGTTATTATGGATAATTTAATTTATGCCAGTAAAATGATGAATTATTTACATGATAGTACATTTTTTACTTCTAGCTCACAAAATGAGTTGAGCAGCCTACGATAAAATAGATTTGGCCTCGAATGACTTATTTTTAGAGTTTGCCTTTCAACCTGATGAAATGAGGTATCTTAGGGTAAAAAAGCCTCATGTACCATCTATCTCGGTATTCCAAAGGTTCCACATAAATTTGGCTGACCCCCCTTTGAGACTCATAGTGGCTGCTAGGAGGTCAAAGACAGATCCTTTAGCCAAATTTGTGGACCATAAACTTAAGGGCTTTTTTCAAGATAAATGACATGTTCTTGTTAAATCTTGGCACTTTCTTAAAGGCCTGTCTGAACGTGATTACTGTGATGATCTTATTTTCCTGTGTTTCAATGTTAAAGATTTATTTCTGGTAATTCCACATGATGAAGGTTTAACTTTATTTTTGGAAGCTTTGACTATTGTTACCTCTTTGGATTACTCCCTCATACAGATGTTATGTGCATTAATGGAATTAATACTTAAAAATCCTGTTGCTATTCTAATTAATAAATCAATATCAGAGTGTAAAGTACCTACTATATGGAAAATCTCCCACATAATACCACAACACAAGGGTGGCAACTCCGTAGAACTCAATAACTATCAACCAATTGCTATTCTATCACCCTTATCAAAAATACTAGAAAGAGTTGTTCACACACAGCCAATGAACTAACTTCTAAAAAACATCTGCTATCTAAATATTTGCATGGCTTTAGACCCTTCCATGGCACCACCACAGCTATAATGTCCTTTTCCAACACAGTTAACCAACACAGAAACAAGGGACAACTAGTCTCTGCCATTTTTTTAGATCTGTCCAAAGCTTTCGATATGGTCAACCATAATACACTCCTTAATACTCTATCCACCCTAAACATTAGCTCCCCCTCTATCTCATGGTTTAAAATCTACCTATCAGGTTGCTAACAGGCAGTAAAATGGTAGAACCAACTATCCTCTCTCTTCCCAGTATCCTTAGGAGTCCCTCAAGGCTACATACTTGGCCCACTACTCTTCTCACTGTTTACCAATCAACTGTCAGCCTCCACACCCAATGCCTCAGTAGTACAATATGCGGACACCACCCTCATATGTTCCGCCCACACAACAGATGACCTTCACTCCCTAACCCAAAACTGCTTGTCATTAGCCGAGACCTGATTCACTAACTCCCAGCTTCTTCTAAATCTAAACAAAACAAAGCAATTTCTTTTCACCCCTTGTAGATCCCCTCCCCATGTGACAAGTTTACCATCATGTCCAATAACAAAACCATGATCACCCCTACCTCCCACACGAAACTGTTAGGTGTAGAAATAGACAACCTACGATTTGACATTCATATAGCCCAAACTATCAACAAGGGTCACAAAAAACTTGGTCTTTTCTATCAGAACAAGCAATTTCTCACTAAACATACCAAAACCACTATAGCCAGGTCACATCTGTTGTCTACCCTCCTCTACGCAACCCCAGTACTAACTAACCTCTGCAAAACCAACCTAAACAAATTAGAATCTTGCTATAACAAGATTGATAGATTTACTACTGAGACCTCTTATAGGACCCATCACTGTGTAGCTCTCAAACAATTAAACTGGCTTGAGCTGCCTCAGGTACTGAAACTCGATCAATTGTCCCTGGCACACAAAGCATACTACTACCCAGCAAACCCCCGGCTCCAGAACCTAATTATACCTTATTCTACAACAAGAACCTTAAGGTCTAGTACCCAAAACCACCTAGATATCATCAGACATAATAATGATGCTGGGAAAGCTCTTTTCAGCTACTTATTTCTAAAGCTTGGAATACCCTACTAGCCACCTGACATCCATTTGCTTCACCAAACAATTTAAAGAGCTCCTCAAAGCACACTTATATGAATACCTGGTTATGCCCCTGTGACTCCCCAGGATAAACACTTAACCTATTCTTCATCTTAGCCCAATAGGCCTTATAATGTCCATCTCTACAGAACTAACCCATCTGTATTCTTTTTTTTGATCCACAATTCTAGATTTTATTCTGCCCTTCTACTGATCCAGAAATCTTGCTTTTATCTTGCCCCACTCAACATTTTGTTCACTAATCAGTTCTGTTTTTCTTTACCATCACATGATGATTAGTAATCAGTAATGCCGCTTCACCCACTACTACTTAGTAACAACTTGATTAACGACATCTCTGAAGTTACACCGCTTCATCCCATTTACTTACTAATGCTCCAGACTGGCTTCAGCTTTACACATCACCTCAATGAGTGCAGCATTTTTATGTATCCCACCTATAACACTGAGTTGAGTGATGACTCTTCTAAGTGTGATTCCTATAGTATCATCCAGATTGTTGTACGAAATGCATATTATTTTTACTATGTACTATGGGAAACTATATGAAAACATTCTCATCTGGACTTTCTCAGTTAAGAAACTGCAAATAAAGAAAAAAAGAAAAATAACTTTGTAATGTTTGAAGACGACATTTTTAAACAAATAAGGGGTATGGCCATGAGGACATCAGCTGTACCTATTTTTGCCAATGTTATACTCTGGTGGTGGGAAATGAATTCTATTTTTCCTTCACTGTTCAAAGATAACATTGTGATGTATTATAGATACCTATGTGGTATCTTAATTTTCTGGAAAAGTTATGACAAAATTTAATTATTTATTGAATATATTAATTCTACAACTATGTTTTTAGCTTTTACTCACCTGATGGAGGTTGACAATTGCAATTTTTTAGATGTCAAGGTTTACAAAAATCATGACAAACAGATGTATGAATCAAAAATTTACAGGAAACCCTGTTGCACTTTAACAGTTCCCACACATACTGGCAAAAGAAGAACTTGGTTAAAGGTCAAATGATTCATCTATTTAGGCTTATTACAGAAGACAATGTTTTTAACAATGAATTGATACAACTGAAACAAATGTTCCTTGAAAGGGAATATCTCATAACAATTGACAGGCAAATTGATTTCATATATACAGGTACACAGATATACCCAACTTGGACCACTATTACGTGGTTCCAAACTCCCTATTAATAATAAGTGGCCAAAAAAACAGGTTTTCCAGCACTGTGGTGATGACTTGTCACCTTATTAATGGGCTATTGGAGCCATGTTTAGTAATAACTGGACCCGTGTTTTTGGTGTGTTTGGATTAACTGAAAAAATAGGGGACCATCCAAAGACTGTATTTAAAATGGGTAGGAACATTAAACACATTTTGGAAAATTACAAATATGAAACTACCCATTTATGATCCCCTATTAAGAATATGAAAAAGTGTGGATCCTGTAAGCAGTGCTGATTTATTGATGAGACACCAAATATAGTGGTGGACAGTTATTCTAGGGCGATTAGAATAGATGGCTCCTTTGATTGTCGGACCTATGGTGTAGTCTACCTGGTCACTTGTTTATCCTGTCCTGTTGTCTTGCTTTTATGTCAGAAAAATGGAAAGAAGTTTAAAATCCAGGATGTATCAGCATAATTATTCTATAAAAACAAAAACATATTTCTAATGCATTGGTGAAACATGCTAATGTATGCAGCAATTTTAATAAATTTTTTTTGTGTGTTGGAAAAAGTATATCATAATCTACAAGGAGGCAATTGGCCCACTTTCTTGGAAATCAGGGAAGTTTATTCACAAGTTTTACTTGCCCCTGGCTTAAATAATAGGATTTCTTTATCTAGTTTACTGCATCTGAGAGCTGATAAACTTTAAACACCTAATTTTATTAAAATGCTTCAATATTTTTTCTGAATATGCACATATTTTTAACACGGTTACTTAATAATGTAAGTATTTATGAACTAGTTACTTTTTGGCATTTATTGTTAGATTAAGATACACGAGACATCCTGTTTCCTTAATTTTAACTTTGCACTGGTTACAAGCATTTTGATTGACTGGGTTATGTTTTAAAATGACTATGGCTTTTTATTAATTTGAATCTGATGAAGTTCTGTATTAATAATGAACGAAAGCACTTTTTCCTTTCTAACTGACTGGCTCCATGCTTTGTGAAGATGTTTTGTAGTATTACCACATTGTTAATTGGTAGCGAGTGCCATGTTATTCACTAGTAATAACACATTGGTAATCAGTAGTAGCATGTTATTTACTAGTAGCGACATTTGTAATCAGTAGTACCATGTTATTTACTAGTAGTAACATTCGTAATCAGTAGTAGCATGTTATTTACTAGTAGTAACATTCGTAATCAGTAGTAGCATGTTATTTACTAGTAGTAACATTCGTAATCAGTAGTAGCATGTTATTTACTAGTAGTAACATTCGTAATCAGTAGTAGCATGTTATTTACTAGTAGTAACATTTGTAATCAGTAGTAGCATGTTATTTACTAGTAGTAACATTCGTAATTAGTAGTAGCATGTTATTTACTAGTAGAAACATTCGTAATAAGTAGTAGCATGCTATTTACTAGTAATTGTACATTATTAGTAGTGGAGCACTATTTTATAGTAATGCCACATTTATTAGTAGTGGCACATTCTTGCAATGGCACATTATTCATTAGTGGTGATATTATTTATTAGTAATGGCACATTATTAGTAATGACACGTTATTTATTAGTAATGGCACGTTATTTATTAGTAATGGCATGTTATTTATTAGTACTGACATGCTATTTATTAGTAATGGTACATTATTTATTAGTAATGGCATGTTATTTATTAGTACTGACATGTTATTTATTAGTAATGGCACGTTATTTATTAGTAATGGGTTATTTATTAGTAATGGCACGTTATTTATTAGTACTGACATGCTATTTATTAGTAATGGTACATTATTTATTAGTAATGGCATGTTATTTATTAGTACTGACAAGTTATTTATTAGTAATGGCACGTTATTTATTAGTAATGGGTTATTTATTAGTAATGGCACGTTATTTATTAGTACTTGCACGTTATTTATTAGTAATGACATGTTATTTATTATTAATGGCACGTTATTTATTAGTACTGACACATTATTTATTAGTACTGACACGTTATTTATTAGTAATGGGACGTTATTTATTAGTACTGACACATTATTTATTAGTAATGGGACGTTATTTATTAGTACTGACACATTATTTATTAGTAATGGCATGTTATTTATTAGTAATGGCACATTATTTATTAGTACTGACATGTTATTTATTAGTACTGGCATGTTATTTATTAGTAATGGCACGTTATTTATTAGTACTGACACATTATTTATTAGTACTGACATTATTTATTAGTACTGACACATTATTTATTAGTAATGGCATGTTATTTATTAGTAATGGCACATTATTTATTAGTACTGACACATTATTTATTAGTAATGGCATGTTATTTATTAGTAATGGCACATTATTTATTAGTACTGACATGTTATTTATTAGTACTGGCATGTTATTTATTAGTAATGGCACGTTATTTATTAGTACTGACACGTTATTTATTAGTAATGGCACACTATTTATTATTTGCAGCACATTTGCTATTCACATCAAAGAACATGATGAGCAGGAAGTGAAAGCCAATGTCATGATGGAGGAGGGGAGTAAGTACTTCTCGATGCTGTCTGGATAAAGCCTTACTGGTGAGCAGAAGGGGCAACAAAGAGCAGTGAGTTAGACCGTGACATAAGTTGCAGTATATATCTGTGTTGTGGTCAGTACTTCGGTACAGGAGGAGGCTTAGCACTCAAAGTTGAAGCATGAAGGGAGGCATGTGACATCAGCAGAAGGGTTAGTGTTATTAAAGTTGAAGTAAGGAGGGAGGCATGGAACACTCACCTTCAAGGGAATTGTGGAAATGATGGATATTCGGGGGCCATTACCTTCTCCTTAGATGAGGAATGCCTCTTCAGTCTGGTACGAAGGTAGCCATAACTGGCATGCAGTGTAGTATAGATGTTGATACCAAACAGCTCACATGCAAGTGTGTGTGTGTGTGTATTTGTAGGTTGCAGATATTAATGTTTTATTTTGTAACACTGACATCCTATAGCTCTGTCAAGGTAAGTCTGGGGATACAGCAGTGTATCCAGCAATGATCATTATGCACTACACTACCACTCCACATCCTTTAATTGTTACCACCATTCAAACTGCAGGCATGAGCAGTGCCACTCACTGTTCCGAGCTGATGGACAACACTTTGTACACAGCAAGAGAGACATGTATGAAAGGGGTGCAGCCTAACTATCTACAGCAGGACTGCATGGCAATGGACTCCTCCTCTGTAGCACTGGATAGTCATGTGGTTGCAGTGAATCTTGAACGGGGTGCAGCCTAACTATCTACAGCAGGACTGCATGGCAATGGACTCGTCTCTGTACCACTGGATAGTCATGTGGTTGCAGTAAATCTTGAAAGAACATCCATGTGATTAATCACTGAATCAACAGCAAGGCAAAGTGCTGAAGGTCAAGGTTTCTGATGGGCTTGCTACTAATAGCAGTGCTTTATAAGATGCGGCAGTACAGGCCTTACCAGACAGTGACCACAGCACTGATCATATCCTTCAGGATGGTCTAGAGTGCTTTGTGTGGCTGGGACAAAGGGTCTGAACTACATGCATGCAGCACTTATGGACAGCTGCATTGTTACTTGTTCTCTACTACTGATTAGTGCTGCAAAATGCAGGTCATCACATATCCAGCATCATGGTACCATGACCTACCATCGTGGCACTGTGAGCCAGCATTGTGGTACTGTGGTACTGTGACCCAGCATCATGGTACTGTGATGCAGCATCATGGTACTGTGACCCAGCATCATGGTACTGTGATGCAGCATCATGGTACTGTGACTCAGCATCATGGTACCGTGACCCAGCATCATGGCACTGTGACCACACCTGCACAAGCATATCACAGCATGCTGCACATATAACTGTATCTCTTAGGTTCGTATGCAGTCAGTAGATGTGCAGGCCAGAGGATCACTGAGGAGCCTAGTCAGCATTGTCAGTTGCCCTCAAGCACTGCCCAGTTAAGTGACTTGCTCAAGGTCACACAGTAGGCAGATAAGGTCTGATGGAATCAAATGCTGTACCACATGATAAGGTCTGATGGAATCAAATGCTGTACCACATGATAAGGTCTGATGGAATCAAATGCTGTACCACATGATAAGGTCTGATGGAATCAAATGCTGTACCACATGATAAGGTCTGATGGAATCAAATGCTGTACTACATGATAAGGTCTGATGGAATCAAATGCTGTACCACATGATCTACAGCTCACAACTTTAACCCTCTGTGCCAGCTGCCTGATTAATACTACTAATACTAATAATAATACTCATTCAATAACCAGGTACATCCACTGGACATACAGTCAGGAGTGACCTGAGAGCAATGTCTGATTAAGTGACTTGCTCAACAGGTGGGAGGGTGGCCTAATGGTTAGGGTGTTTACCTTACAGACACAAGGTGCAGGGTTTGAATCTCCCAGGGGATGATTGGCTAGGCTTAAAATGGCTTGCAAGGGAAGTTAGCCTAATACTAAACTATGAACCTATGAACAACATCAGTTTGACATCTGCTGAAAGACATTGCTTTTAGCAGCCCTGCCATACTCAACATAACATCACCACAATCATGCAGATGTTTGCATTCTGTGCCTACAAAATATCCTTGGTCCTGGAGTTGTTTCATATGAACACATAACCTATTAGGATGCACCCCATGCAGCAAGTGTAACTTTACTTACCATTGTGCACTCCAGTGTAACCTTGGTGACTGTCATGCCACATACTCATTGGCTGTAAATGATATACAGATGACTAGTTCCAGGGCATCACCTAGCAAGGCTCCTTAAAGGTGAAATATACAGTCTGTCATTATTGGCAAGCTGTTGCCGTGACAGCTGCTGTGTTGCTGATTTGTTATGCACACTGGATACAATGATCTAATTATTTGTTATAACCTATTGCACGTCTCACATGTTTGCACACTGTACAATGATGCATGTTTTGTTTGACAGTGCTCTTCTGTAAATGCAAACACAGCAAATGAGTTTCTGAATGGGTCAATTAGTGTAGAGTATGCATGCATCAAAGTCACTACTCTGCTATTCTGTGAGTAGGCAGTTCTCAAGCATGCATTTTCAGAGTTGATACCTATATATGAGCACATATCTCTTCAGCATGCATCTGTCAGGGTCACTGTCCTTTTTATTTGTGAGACTGCATCGCTCAAGCACGCATCCTTTAGGGCCACTGCCTGTTTGTTAGTCTGTGTCTCTCTGGCATGCATCTGTCAGGGTTGCTGCCTTGCTTACCAATGAGTATGCATCTCTCAGTCCTGCACCCATCTGGGTCACTGCCCTGCCTCTGCATCTCTCAAGCCTGCATCTGCCAGTATCACTGCGCTGCTTATCCGTGAGTATGAATTTGTTAGGCATGCATCTGCCAGTATCACTGCGCTGCTTATCTGTGAGTATGAATTTGTTAGGCATGCATCTACCAGTATCACTGATCTGCTTATCTGTAATTGTGCACTGTTCAAATATGCATCTTTCAAGGTCACTGCCTGCTTATTTCTGCGTGCATATCTCTCCAGGATGCATTCATTGGAGTTGTCCTGCATATGTCTGAGTATGCATTGTTCTGGCATACCTCCATCAGGGCTTTTGCATTATTCATCTGTCTGTTACTGGCTTACCTCATGCTCCTATATGTCCTCATGTACTGCCTGTATCCCTACCTGTGCAGGGGCTGTGCTCATGGTTTGGAAGGTTATGTTGTAAACTTTGAAGTAAGCCAAGATTTAGCCATGATGCCTTTGCAAATGCATATTGCAGAATTACTTCAGTGCCCTTCCAGCAACTGAATTGTATCTTTATGTGTACAAACGTTCTGTAGTACTTCAGTTCCCCAAGCCTGTTCTATTATATGCGTCCACTTCTTTGGGGAATGGTATGTCAACTAGAGCCATAGTCTGAGGGGTTTCTTTGCATCTCCAACAAGCCAGCCATATAACACTGTTTGTGTTAAAGCTTCATGATTTCCATTTGGGTGTTTTGCACACTTATTGGGCCATTATTATCACTCAGCACCTGAGTGCTCTTCACTGGAACCATCACATTTGACATACATATGGACAAATTTAGCAAAAGGTGCCATGCAAGTGGTGTCTGTGCAGTTTGATTCATCTCTTTTGTCTAGACAGTCCTGCAACGTTGTGGAGTCCAGGCATAAGCAGTGTCCTGCTGGCCTGAGCAGTCGGCACCTGGATGTATTTGAATTCATACTTAATCATGCACAATAAGAAATGGTTTAATATTCAAATTCAAATTAAAGTTAAGATTCAGTAACATGCCTAAATGTTTGTGTCCAGTGCAATAAAATGATGTATAGTTATTAAAACACACAAGAACTTTGCAATGAAACACATCTGGAATAAATATATCAGATTAAAAGAATCATGAATAAGATAGAAGAGAAAGGTTTTAATCTGATCAGAATGAGAGGGACTCCTAAATCAGAAGGCATGACAACAAGTTGGAACATCTAGTCTAAGGTATGTCCTAAATGATGCTTTGCAGAGGTAACTACCTGACTGAAGCCGAATCCCTTCATAAAATGCAAAGGAATTCATAAGCTAGGGCTAAGGACATCTTGTCAACTCAAATGCTAAAGCCACCCATAACCAACAAATAAGATAAGCCCAACAAAGATTTAGTAAGAATGTCTGCAGTCTCCTGCAGGGACATCATTGCATGAACAAGTGGTTTGAAGATGACAAGGAACCCACAACTTGTTTACGTAACTAGGATACATCCTAAAGTGTTGGGAGTCTTCCTGATGCCTGGGAGATATTATTTGTCTGATGCAGGACTCCCGATGCTAGGATACCCATTGCTGCAATAACCTCTTTTTGGAATATATAGGTAGTCCATGTAATCCACAGACTTCCATATAACAGTGTATAGAACAGGCCTGGTCCAGTGTGTTAGCAGTTGGTCTGCACCCAGGTACACAGGGTTGTGTATGTCAGACTGGGCCTGTGTCATCACTGCTGTTGTTTTCTGTGTTTTGCTATCACTTATATCTGTCAATAAGCTTTTGAAATGAAGATCATTTCTGTTATTATTTGCAGTATTGGATATATTTTAAGTTCATATCCAGTGTAATTGTATTGTGACGCATCATGTTTTGCTATGTACGATAAGTAAGTTGCTGATTTTAGAGATGCACAGCCAGTACAAAGTCTTCAATCATATATAAAGTATGAGTGTGGCTACACTATCGCATATCACATGCTTTCATATTTTATATGGTGTTTTGTGAATTATGTCGCTGCTTTCCATGCTGTTTTTTTTTTGTGCACCAAACGTTTGCAGTGAGTGCATTATTTATGAATCTTGCCCCACTCCTTAACGATGAAGTAACACTTTTTTATCAGGTAAATAAGTGCAACAACTGTACTGTTATGCATTGTCTTAATCCTGACAAACTGGGTTCCGAGCATTAGTGAACAGCTGTACTATCGTATGATACATCTCCCAGTTCATCGTATGATACATCTCCCAGTTCATCGTATGATACATCTCCCAGTTCATCGTATGATACATCTCCCAGTTCATCGTAT
Organism: Protopterus annectens; assembly: GCF_019279795.1. Taxonomy (NCBI): domain Eukaryota; kingdom Metazoa; phylum Chordata; order Ceratodontiformes; family Protopteridae; genus Protopterus; species Protopterus annectens. The sequence goes on from NC_056733.1 coordinate 874,526,086, forward strand.
GATACATCTCCCAGTTCAGATACATCTCCCAGTTCATCGTATGATACACCTCCCAGTTCATCGTATGATACATCTCCCAGTTCATCGTATGATACATCTCCCAGTTCAAGATTACATTTTAAGTAATTCACTTTATGACTATGCTTAGCATGGGTAATTGGAAAATACTGTTTGCAAAATCTGCACTCTCTTCATCAGAAACTGATATTTCCTAGCTTTGACAGTGAGGATACCTGTCATTAGATATGTCATTATTGGATCTGTGGTCAAAAAATGAGCCCTGTATGATCACAAGAAGTTGAACGACATTTTTGCAGGGGGCAAGTCTTCTCTGCAGCCCACAGTTCCATATCTGTAAGCATGCTAACTCCACAATTGCATAACTTTAGACATAAGGTGTACCTTCCCTGTTCTGCAATCCTGAGTCCAATGGATATTCTTCAATGAAGTATGAGAGCTGATTAAAAAATCAATGCTTCCCATTTCATTTATTTATGGTATAATAGGTTCTGCATATGCTATCATTATTTTTTTGCAAGTCTGCAATAAAATACTGAACAGAAAGAAATCTATAAGGCTGTTGAATTGTAACGTACTGCTAAGTATGTTTTTTTTTCATTACCAGCAATCCAAATGGACCTATTTCAGTGTCAGCCCAGGCAATATCATGTCATATCTTGTACATAATTTTTAATATCATGGCCAAAATATGTTTTCAGGGGCTACCTTTGCTGGCATAGAGGAGAGGTTGTAGATGTAACTAAGATGACGCCAACCAAAGTTCAGGTAATTGGCCCACCATGTGAAAACGCAGCCAGGAGAAACAGGTCTGAGTTTCTGGTGGTTAGCTGCACTACCTTGGGTGGAAGAAGTGGGGTTTCCTGCCACAGGAGTATTTTCTGGCAGATATAAGAAAGGTACCAACTTGCAAAGAAATGGTGGTAGGGCCTGTATGGAGAAAACACATCAAAGAATAGTACCAAGGACACACAGATGCCAGTGGAGATAATGTTTGTGTTCATTACATGTTTAACATGACAGGAATAACCTGATATGTAGGAGCATAACTGAAAAATCCTAGGCTGTTGCAGAGCATAGTTACTGGATGTCCAAATATTGCCTCCCACTGTCTCAGCAATAAGTGTGGTCACTGTAAGTCTAATATTTCATAATCCTGTTCCACCTTAACTTCCTCCCTTATATGTCTCAGACAGACAAAAAATAACTTCTTAGAACTGGAGGTGAAAGCATGACTTTATCCAGTTGTCATATTTTCATTTTAATTTGGGGGGGTGTGGCATAATGGTTAAGGTGCTTACCTTACAGACGCAAGGTACAAGGTTTGATTCTCGCCTTTAAAAGGGAAATTGGCAAGGCTGGAAATGGCCCACAATGGTAACTACCGGAGTAGCTACCTATAAACTTCTACAAGTCTGGCACTTGGCACAGAAGCTTAAGGCTGTGTAGTTCCTGTGATACAGGATTTAATTCCCTTGGGCCTCATTTACCTACTGTGTGATACTGCGCAAGTCACTAAACAAGACAATGCTTATGGGCAACTGATAATTTGAATTGGGCTCCTATACAAATGCTTTTGGGGGGACGGATTTAGCACAATAGCTAAGGTTTTTACTTCAAAGATATTAAAGTACAGGGTTTGAGTCTGACCTTTGCTTATTATCTAGGCTTGTGATAGCCTGCAGATGAGTTACTCAATATTTGCCTGTAAATCTATAAATTACTAGAACCTTTCCAACTTAAAATAACATACTTTGTCAAATGGTTTCAACAACTGAAAAATGTGCACCTTCCAATCTGCTATAACTGAGTTGAATGCAAATGTAATCTGCAATTTGCAGAAGGGCAGTATTTATTTTTTGTTTTGTTTACCTAAACCCATGTTGTGCATTACAGATTAAATTTAAGGAGATGAAATGTTACATATGCTTTGAATGTAAACAATTTTTTGTAGAACTTTAGAGGATGGAGATGCAAATTCTGGGGCACCATAGTTGTTAAAAGTAGGACAACACTTATGTAATGACAATATAAATCTCTGCTTCTAGGTAGGAGGGATGTAACCATCTTGATACAGCTGTTGTGTGGAATACAAATATAATAAGCAATAGTCTTAGCTGCAGTTTTTAAGAATTCAGGGGGAAAATTATCCATGACAGGGGTCCCTGGTTTGCATTTAAGTAGATACTTGAACTTACACAGTATGTGAGCAAAGGTCGACTAGCTCAGGATAGGAGGACTATAGAGACACATGAAGGGGACCTTTTTACAGTCATGAAAATGCTGTACAAATATGTCATCGTCAGTGTCATCTAAGTGGAGGAAGGAGAATACACTGAGCTATGACCAGGGTAAACCACCTCCTGCTCCATATTCCAGACATGCGTCTGGGCCTTTGCTGAAAATAGGCTCTTTCCTAGTCTGGCTTTCCCATTCAACAAATGTTAACTAACTAAATAAATAAATAAATATTTTCAAGTCATGGATGTGCAGGCTCCGTTCTTTAGTGTAGTAGTTTTTGACTTGACATAATAACTGTCTTGACTCTGTTGCACATCTGTCTGAATTTGGTTTGGTCAGAAGCCAGACTCAGTTTAAACTACACTACCCACAAATCATCACTCTTGACCATTGCTATCCTTATTTCAGAAGTATTTCCAGGCAGATTGACTGTTCTGACACATCTTTTCCATACTGGAGCCGTACTATATAGGACACTGTGGAAGACACAGCTTAAGTGGGTTACTGTCTTGTTGAGTGGGAGTCTAAACAGGATAGATGACTTGAATGTAACTCAGAGTATTGTTTAAAAGAGAAGGATCATTTTTTTTTTCATTTTCCTGTAAAAGTAGAAATTATGCCTCTCTGCATTTTAATATGATCCCATATGAAAAAAGTTGGCAAGTAGTGACTCACTGATTCTGCATTAACTCTGGCTATCACAATGATATAGGATAGTAGGACTCAATCAGAAATGTTATCATCATTGAAGGTCTTGTCAGTCCTGGTTAGAATGTCTGTCTGAGCCTGTGTAACTGTACTGATGAATGATTGAGGCCATATATAGACTCCTTCCAGTCAATATCACCCAAAGTGCCAGGTTCCGAGTTAGGAGTTACTGAGAACCAGTGAATAACTTATTTGGCAATACATTCATTTGTTTCAGATGAAATATCTGAGTCAGATATAGAAAAAACTTTGACCTTATTGAGCCTTAGATAAGCCAAGATGGATTCAAGTTGCATGAAATATGGCACCTGAGCTTGAGCTATGAAACAAAATACCAATTTCTATACAGTATTGCAACTCTTCTTCAGTGTTACTTCAGTCGGCTGTATGAATACAATACTCAGGAGGACTCATTTTGGAATAGGTTGGTTTGCTTCAAACAGAATTCGGGGACTGAAAAGTCAGCTGCTTCTGACCTTAACATGAGGAATCTTCAGCCAAATTAGCCTTTGTTGGGTCCAAGGTACTGTTAGTGACTTGAGGACCTGGACATCACATGTGAAGAGGACTGAGATAAGACAAGGCGGACACTGAAAGAGAAAGTAAAATGGTTTATAGATTTTTCCAGTTTTTGTGGATCCGTTACGTGGGTCTCTTTATATGGAACCTAGAGTGGACCACCACCTGTGCAATCATTTTACAAGTGGAGCAACAATGGTACATTGACAGTTCAAGGTTCCACTCAATGGATACTAAAAAAAAATGATGCGTGCAAGTATGCAAGATGGAATGACGGGTGAAACAGACAAAGAGTTAACTGTAACATAACATGCCTGTTCTGATCTGTCATCATATGCTTTGTTGCTTAAGCCATGATTCTGATTGGATAGGCAGGACCTGAGGAATGGAGTGGCTGGAGTCTGCAGGGTCACTGGGTAAATGTCCCAAACTTCAGTGCTTTGGTAGAGAAGTCTTCTTAAAGTCAGTCCAAAGCAAATGAGGCAGCAAAGACAACTACATGCTTGAAAAAATGCCAGAACTCACTTCGTAAAAATGCAAACAGATTTAATTATGCACAGTAGGTAAGCACTTTCACATTCTGCTTCATCAGACCTTCAAAAGCACATATCCAAGGTCATTGCTTAAATACCCTCAACTGACAAACAATTACAATTAAGCCCAATGCTGTTTAAAGAGACAAATACATATTCAAGTATATTACATTTTACTATCTGACTATAATTCATCTGACAAAACAAGCTAACAATCAAAATTAGCAATTAATAGAACTGCTAAATACGAAAACTAAAAACATGTAAACATAGAACTAAACGTAAAAAAATATATAAAGAATATTTTAAAAATATATAAAAAAAAATAGCAGCAATTCTAAATATAATTTGTATTTTCTTTTTAAAGTCACTTCTATGACCCAGAAAGCAAGTGTGGTATCCAAGAGGGAAAGTTAATAGTAACGAGTTTTGTATGTTATGCCCGGTGTCAAAGAAAGGGACTGGTAGAGATGCTAGTGTCCATTGACCCAGAGTAGGTAGAACTGCCACTGAGCATGTATGATGTACAACTACTGACCGATGCCAACCAGCTAAGCTTCTCACACTAGGTTATGTGCTGTGGGTCCCAGGTGCAGAGATGACTCTTTTGAAGAGTTGGAAAAATGTATAAAAAATCCAGGCCACCGTTTAGAGGCAAAAAAAAAAACTCTTTATAACACAACCTTAATTACAAAGATGAGCGCTTTCATCCGGAAACCAGACTTCATCAGATGGCCTGGATTTTTTATACATTTTTCCAGTATTTGTTTTGAAGTTTTATATTTTTACTTCTTTTGTTTGGGTGTCAGTAAGGCTGGTGCAGTATTTTTTTCAGTATTATTTCAAGGATGTTCTGTGAATTTGGCAGCAGCAAAATGTTAGTCACTACATATATGTGTTTGCCTTAAAGAATCAGACTGCTAAACTGAAATGTTTAAACATACATCAGGATATATAAAATAATTCAAGAGAACTCTTTGATAAACAAAAAATGTTAACACTTTGTTAAAAATCCCCCAACAGCAACAGCATGTAAGAATCATTTTTAAGAACAATTTATAAAGGCAAAAACTGGCAAAAAAAAAAGGTATTGAGAGCAAATAATTAGAGAGGGAAAGGTAATAGAATGGGAAGATGCCAAGAATTTATTTGGACTGCAGGTTAGAGAATGCCTTTTCTATCAAGGACTGATAGAGTACAGACAAAGAGAAAGAAATGGGGGATCCTAAGTGAAAGACCAACATTGCATTAGTAGAGTTTTTAGTAGAATCTAGAACAGAAGCTGCTGTTAAAAAGGAATAATTAGTAGAGCATACAAAATATTGCATGATAACTATAAGAATCAATCACAGCAGATTAGAAAGGATTGAGAAGAGAGACCGGATAAGCAATTTACAAAGAAACTATGGGGGGATACATGTTGTTGTTGTTCTCTTTTGGCTTTTCCTGGTTAGGGGTCACCACAGCAGAACTCCGGTCCGCTAATGATTGGCAGTAGATTTTCACGAACGCCGAGGTGCCAGCTCGACATTCAACCTTCAACGAAGGCACGTCCATTTACGCATGTCTTTCGAACATCCACCCAACCGCATCTCCGAAATATGCAACAGAGTCTAGAAGATTTAGAATCTTTGCTTGGAAGTGTTTACATAGGTATATTTATACCCTAAGTAGACTCCAAAGATTTTTTCCTTGGGTAGACAACAATTATTGGAGCTGTGATGGAGAAGAAAGAGGTAATTGGTAACATATTTTCTGGGAGTGTAATGAGTTGGCAGACTGCTCTGTCAGAGACAATGGGTGAGCAAACTGGTGTAACTAAGGAAATTATTTTTTGAGCTATGATGCAGAATCGAAATTGCCTATACATAGTAAGGCCTTGCTGAGACTAATTATGGTGGCTGCCAAAAAAATAATTACTAGAAAATGGAAATCAAGGCCTAAACCAACTTTACTAGAAGTAGTGAATATAATAACAGAGATAAAACAACTAGAATTGGGATCTTTAGAAAAGGCCACAAAGCCAACACAAAGATAGCAGAATAGATCCAAACACAGCTCTTTTGTAAACCAATACAGAGGCAGCAGGATAAATCCAAACACAGCTTTATTCCAAAACGAAGCTGGATTAGCACTTTTGTTTTAATATTTTAAAACTTTATCAGATAAAATGGCTTTTCTTTGCCAAGGCTTTATATACCAAGTTCAAACACACACTAAACGGTCACATAACAGCTGAGCCCTTCTTAAATCTTAAATTTAAAGGGGCAAGTTCTTTAAAACACAGCCTTATAATAAATGCATTTTCTAAAAGAATATCATAGCAGCATTATAAACCCATATGCATACAAATAGTAATCCCATCCAAAAACATAAAAAAAATTAAATATTAATAAAAAGTATATAAAATATGTATATACAAATAAATGCGACAAAACTTTATCTACATTAATGCTTTTAGTTTTAGTAAGCAGGCAACTGAGGTTTGGTCATTTAGAAAAGGGTAGGAGCAAATTACATAGGAAAAAAGGGAACAATACATGCAGGGGAGGAATGAGGTTTAAGAGAAGGCAGGATTGGCGTGAGCTATGTAATGTTTGACTGATGTATAATGTTTGCAACTAAAATGATGTCAATATGGTTTGTTTTCATTTATATAAATGTATGATTACTTATGTCATACATGATAATTTAATAAAAATGTATCTTCTTAAAAAGAAAAACATTTATAAAAGCAGAAAGTACATGAGAAAACAGAGGAGAGAAGCACAGTATTCATGGCTTTGCATTCAGCGCCACAGAGAGTCTTACACTAAAGACCAGGATCCATTAATATCTACATGTGGTTGTCAAGACGAGAGGTGAAAAGTGGTATAAGCTGCGTAATTACACACCTGGAGAGTAAAACACTATGAAACTGAAGAGTAACAAAGTATTTTCGGTTTTGTGTTGACGTTTCTAAAGCTAGGAGTACTACCCTTTCTCTAACACACAAATACATCTCTGTCTTTGGGACCATGATTCCAAGTATTGCTATGTGATAGCATTTATCAGCAACAAGCAGTCAATATTCCTGGCTATGAAATTCCTGTCTGAAGATACAAACTGAGGTTAATGGGGCTGTGGAGAGGGACTCCTCAGGTGTACAGAGTCACTATATGGGTAGCCATACATTGTCATTGCGATATGACAGATAAGACCAAAGTAGGCATGCTGGGGGGGGTACAGTGATCATCTTTCAGCAACAAACAAAGTATAAAGGACCCACCAAAATTACCAGATTATAATTTAAGCAGCAATAACCTGAGAATGCAATTTCCTGAAGATTTAGATTCATGTTGTCAGACATGAACTAAGTTGTGAAGTGATTGTTACAGTTATAAACCTAAACGTGGAAAGGACTCTTCAAAAACATACTTCTGCTACCGTATCATTTACAGGGCAGTATAAAACAGCACTAGTCCCAGCTGTTGTCACTAACCTCAGCATTGTGCTACTGTTCTGGCTGATGGGACACAATCCTGATGTACAGTTGCTATTGACAGGGAACTACCATTAACTTTTATTTCTCTCTCTCTCCTCTCTTTCTGTTTCACTGTTTTTTTTTTTTTTTTTAGTTTCTAACTGCACACTAACAGCAGTAATCAGTAGCCTTTGTTTTATCTCTGCAGCTGGAAATATTGACTTGAACCCCCTGTGTTCATCAGTTAGCTGCCATGCTGTGTGTTTCTTATTTCACTTTGGCAGGCAACCCAATCAATGAGCAGCTTTTGATCATGAATAATTAAACATCTAGTGAATATTATATTATTTCCAGGTTCAGGAATGCACAGTAGTTTGACTCTGATGTGTTCATCAAAGACATTAGTACATGTTACTTCATTAACATTGAATGTAATAATTAAGGCACAGTTACTAGGTAATGAGAAAACAGTCATCAAACTATTAAACTTGTCACACAGACTGCAGTCACAATTGCAGTTTCAATAGCTGAAGATACATATCTTGATTAATTTTAATTTTTTTAGACACTGAAAACTTCAGTTCATTTTTTGTTTTGCATTGCTGCAGTACAATATCTCCATTTAATTTTAATGAGGCTGCATACTGTCATTGTGTGTTGTCTTTATTTACTGCCATGAGGTCCTGTGCTATTTGTACCATTTATTGTTTATAACAGAGCTGACACTGATTTGGTTTGGTTTGCATAAAAAAGTTCCCTGAAAGCTTAGGTATTCCATTTATTAGTATGGAACATAACATAAGTGTCCCACTAAGATCACAAGTGTAGTTTTACTAATGAAAAAATCCCCTACCTGTCCATTGAATACAGTTCCAACTTTTAACTATCACAGATCAAGATATAGGAATACTAAATACAGTTGCTAAATTCTTGTGTTTCTACTGTCAGAGGAAACACTGACAGGTGTTCAGTCCATACTGTCAGTACCTGAGATAAAAGAATGAAGAGAAACATCCTGTCTCTCTCAGTGTCACACACACATGCTTTCTCTTATTATCTCTGTCTGTCTCTCTCACACTCATTCTCAGAGACAGAAACCACAAATCACATAAAAGAATATTCATGTGTTTCTTAAGGTTGACAGTGTTTACCATTATTTAATTAATTTACTGAAAATTTTAAGTTGTAGAAACACTGAAACATAAACCAAACAATATGACCAATAAAAAAGAAACAAATCCTAAGCGTATTACACTAGCCATATATATAACTACATAAAGGTTGCTATTACAGTAAACATGAATACATTTATAGGACTCAACAGTCACCAGAGAAAGGAGAAAAGATAGCCAGGAAAAGTCTTAAATCCAGAGGTGATTCATTTTCTATAAGACAAATAGGGAAAAAATAAAGTATTAGTTAAGCGTTTGGTACATAAAGAAAAGGGACATGATAATAGTGTTTCTGTTTTGATGTTAACAAGGTTATCTGTGGGAATATCATGAAGAAAATAGTGCAATAAACTAATAAATGTTATGTTAAAATCTAAAGTCTTCTATATTGTCCAGTTATTGTTGCTATCAGCTTTAATCCAGCAATTTAATAGAAGTTTCATAACTTTAACATATTTGCATGTTAAAGTCAAAGTTGGCCAAAGTTAAGGATTACAAGTTAAAGCAGTTTTGGGCAATGTATAGTTTGAGTAAAGAAAAAAACAGCTAATTAATATAAATAATGTTTTTGTGATTGTTGTAGAGAGAATATGCAGAATGACAAATTGCCTTGGAATAGATTTTAATAAAGGTATGCCGTTTTGGATATTGGATAGCAGGCTAGGTCATGATTGTGTAGTATATTTGCAATACTAGAAAATATGTAAAATTTCAGCATTATCAGATCCACAATTTTGACACCTATTGGAATATATAGCATTAAAGGTGGCTTTTTGGTCAGAATTAAATAGGCATTATTTAATATCATAAATTGAGTATCAGAAAGTTTTTAAAGGGATTGCATACTAGACAATTATTAATGGATATTTGTATATTATAATTACTGGGTTACGTTTACTCCAAATGTTTGTGAAAAGACAGTTGTATTGAAATTTATAGGTAATCACTAATTTGTAAGTTTTGGAGAGAGCTTTGTTTTGAACAAAGGTAGATAAAAATAGCTTTAGGAATTTAATTTGGATTGTTAATTTGCATATCTAAACTTATTATTGACAATGTATAAGATTTGAGTGAGGATTGATCATTCTAATGTGTTCATCTGAATTTCCATTAGAATTTAACAAATCATAAACTAAAAGAAGTTTTATTTTAGGTTAGTGTGATAAATCTATCATTTGATTATTAAACTGGAATTATGATCAATTGGCTGTAATAAGTATAAGAATCTTCTAGTTGTAACCATTTCATTAGTTTGTTAAAAGAGCTAATTGAGATGAAGATGTGATGAATTTTAAATCTCTTTCATTATAGCAAATCTAAAAATGGAATGACAAGGTAATTTAAAGTACATTTTTAAGAGTTCTATACCAGATATGTATCCAGAAAGATTGCAATTGTTCATTGTTTGAATCAAAGTTTATGACTTTCTATATTGTTGAAGCATGTTAGATTAAATAATATAATTTGAAGTTAGGTAGGTTCATACCTGAACATGGTTTAGGTGTTGTTAGTTTATTGCATTTAATTCTTATTGACTTGGGAGTCCAAATAAATTTAGACAAATGGGGTTCCAAGTCTGTGAAGAACTTATTGGTTTGAAAGAGCTGACCTGAAGTGCAGTAATTGTTTAAGGAGAATGTTCATTTAAAATGGTTGCTATCTTAGAGAGGAATGAGAAATGCTTAGATAACCATCTTTGTAAGTCATTTGAAATATGACCAACACTTATTAATATTGCTTTGTGAAACAAAATTATTATTTTGGAAAAATGATATGCCTAGATATGGGCAAGAATGTTTAATTTAATACCAGTTAGGCTATTATCATCTAGAAAGTTACAAATTAGAGTTCATGGGAAAAATGGAAAATTTGTCCAAGTTCAATTCATTGTTAGAAAATTTTGAAAATGCTTGGATTGTTAAAATAATTTTACTATATTATAACTGGGGCATGTTAAGATATATATTTAAATCATCAGTGAAGGCAGCAAAAGGGATATCGAATCCAGAGTATCTTAGATAATTCTAATAGGTTTGTGGCAAGGGTTTTTTATATATATATATATATATATATATATATATATATATATATATATATACCCCTCATTGGTAAGATCAGACCATAAACTAATCTCACTGGACATCCATATTCCATCTCCACCCCCAGCCAAGGAAACCACGTTGAAGAACTTCTCAAAAGCAAACTTCACACTTCTCAAAACTGAGGTGGAATCCTTCAAAGCCCCCGGGCCAGTGGAAAATACAGCCCAAAACGCAGAATCCTTTACAAAAGCATTCTATGGAAACCTACAGGAATGCATGGAGCATGCTATCCCAAATAAAACCAAGACTCACTCCTCCAAAGGTAGGAAACCTATCTGGTGGACCCCGGCCATAAATAAGTTATACAACAGAAGGAGAAAGCTACTACATGATAGAGCAAAATCCCAAAAAGGGAAGGCATCTCTGATCAGTACTAGCAAGAAACTACGATCCCTCATAAAATCATCTAAGGCCAGCTTCGAAAGAAAAATTGCACAAGACACTAAAGATAATCACAATGCCTTCTTTAGTTATGTCAGAAACCTGGGAGATAACTCCCAGATATGCTCTGAGTTGGTGCAAAATGACAAAAAATACACTGAACCCACAGACATTGCCAACATCCTGGCAGAAAGGTTCAGTGCAAACTTCTCCTCCCTTCCCCCCAAAAGAGCAAATGTCTATCCCAATAGAGTGTAGCCTTCCTGAGATCACAGATGCACACATGAGAGCTGCCCTCTCCAAAGCAAAAAACACAGCATCAATGGGACCAGACGGTGTCCCGGGCTGCGTCCAAGAAGAACTAAACCCTCATATAAAGTTACTGTTCAATCTCAGCCTTACTACAGGATATGTACCCAAGGAATGGTGTACAGCAAGTGGTCCCGCTCCACAAAGGTGGTGCCACAACGGAAACTATCGCCCTATAAGCCTGACTAGCCTGGTCTGCAAAGCTATGGAGCGTATCATCATGGAACTCATAAACAAAGACATTGGAAACCTCCAAACACTGGATCCTACCCAATTCAGCTTTGTTAAGGGCAGATCTTGCCTCTTGAACCTGGTCGACGTCTTTGAAACAGTCACCAAGGCCATAGATGAAGGGAAGGTAGTCCACACAGCCTACCTGGACCTCACAAAAGCCTTCAACACAATACCACACTCGGGCATCATAAATAAGCTCACCAGCTTAAATATCAACCCCTAGTCACAAGCTGGGTTGTTAACTGGCTCAGGGATAGAACCCACATGGTCAGAATTACAGGTGCCATGTCAGACTCTAAGCCAGTTATAAGTGGCATCCTACAAGGCTCAGTCCTGGGACCTCTCTTGTTCGGTATATATTTCTCTGAGGTACAGGCTAACACGCGAGGACTATGGCTGACCAAGTTCACAGATTACTGCAAACTGGGTGCCATAATCGACTCGCCGACTGACACAAGCATCCTCCAAAAGGGTCTCACAGAGATGGATAACTGGTGCCAGAGTCATGGCCTAAAGCTAAATGCCAAAAAGTGCATAGTCATCCCCTTTGAGAAAACAAAGTGCCCACAAATTACCACATAGGTGGTAATCCATTAAGTATGGAAGAAGTAATTAGGGACTTGGGGACCCAAGTAGATAGCAATCTCTCCTTTGACAATCACGTTGCCAAAGTGGTTAGAAAGACCTTCTATATAGCCCACCTTATCATGAAAGGGTTCACATCTAGATCAAGAGAGGTCATTGTGCCCCTCTACTCATCACTTATCAGGCCCATAATTGAATACAATGCCCCATTTGGGATGTACCTTACCCGACACCTTCAGCAACTGGAAAGACCCCAAAAGTACCTCACCAAGAGGATCAAGGGATTCAAACAGATGCCCTATGCAGTTCGGCTAAAGAAACTCCAGCTCTACTCAGTTGCGTACTGCCTACTCAGAGGCGATCTGTGTCTGACGTATAAAGCCATGTCAAACCCAGAATTAATGGACATGCTCCACCTCAGGAAATCCAAATCCCTTAGAGCTACAAGCTCCAGGGACTTGAACCTCAGCACAGAAATAAATAGGACATGCTGGAGGGACAGATTCATATCCCAGAGGCTCCCCTCACTCTGGAACAAAATCCCAATCCATGTTAGGCAGAGTCCCTCACTGACCCTCTTCAAGAGAAATCTTGATGAGTGGATGGGAGATCATAAGTTTACCCCTGGGATCTCTTCTGTGTCCCTGCTTGACAGAGGTACAGTAAACTAAACTTAAAAGGGCTACCTTCTGTGACCTACTATACAGAGGCACAGTCAACTAATCTAAATGGGTGGTGAAAGCCAAACACACTCTGGCTAGGCTTATAAATGCCCTAGTACAGACAGCCTAGTATCAACCTATGAACCTATACATGCATACATACATAGACACATGTACATATATAAAAACTAAACAATAATGGAGAAAGAGGACAACCTTGTCTAATGCCATTCATTATGAAGATAGTTCTTTATTTACTATTAATTGCATAGCTGGATTATGATATAGGATTTGGATAGCATCTAGAAAGAATTTTGGAAGATCAAATTTGTGCAAAACTGAAAATAAAAATTTAATGTTTAACTCTGTCAAATGCTTTAGATGCTTCAACTGAATGGGCACAGATACTGGGATTTTCTTTAGTTTGTAAATTAAGTAGTTTATATAAAGTATGAGACTGATCTTTGATTTGCCTGTTATTAATAAATCCTGACTGGAATCTAGAAATAATTTTAGAAGTATGACCTGTTTTGAGACTATTCCTAAAGAATGTAGCAAAGCTTCTCATGTCTAAGTTAATAAGGTCTACTGGTTTATAATTCATGGAATCCGTCAGATCTTTGATTTTTGGAATGAGGATGTTTTTAACTGGGTATGATATAAACCATTGATATCATTTTTAATAATGAAGTTGAAAAAGAGTATACAAGATTTTAGATGTTTTTGTCATAAAACACTTGTAAAAATGTAGCATTATATCCATCTGGACTGAGGGATTTGTATAATTTTAAGTTATTTATTGCATATTGAATCTTCTCCCCTGTGATAGTTTATTTAATAGTTCATTATAGTCATCTTTGAGTTTAGAAAATATGATTTAATCTAAATATTGAGATATTGCCTTTTCCATTGTGTTGGTCAGAGAGACAGAGTAGAGATTAACATAAATAGTATAGATATCAACAATATTTCCTGATTTGATGTATACATATTATTGTTGTGCACAATTACCTCAATGTCTCTTATACCATTATGAATATATAATAATTTAGCAAGAAATCTGGAAGGATTTTGTGCCCAACCTGAATAGGCTATTAAAACTTTATTTTCATAGCATGATCGTTTTTCTTGTACAATATTAATAGCTAGTGGAGCTTTATTATTTGTTCCATTTGGGGAAGAATTTTGGCAGGAGTTGATTTTGTAAAGAGTTAATGTCTTTTATACAGTTTTCTTGTTGCTTGGAGTGTTTCTTGTAATATGTTGCTTTGCTAATGAAATATCTTCTTAGTTGAGTTTTGAGGACTACCCATTGAATATCTAGTGTTATATTCAAATTATGTGCATGCTTTTTGAAATTCAGTAAGCATGTTGTGAACATCATATTTGATTTTGTCAAATTTTATCATATTAGGGTTTAGCATCCAATTATAGTTAGAAACTAATTTATTTAAGTCAATATGTAATTTGATAGTGAATGAAATGAT
>NC_056733.1:874542999-874622999 GCF_019279795.1 Protopterus annectens
ACTCTGCAAGGTCTTTGTAGCCTTTCCCTATGTTCCTCCCATTATAACCATAAACCCAATGTTTCATGGGATTCCCTGGTAATTTACTGTGCAGTGTCAGTCACAACTGAAACATATGAGAGGACAACTGATGATGGAGTGGCTAGAAACCTGACAGCACTGGCTGACAGAGGATGTGAATGGAGGGAATAGGTCTTGCAACAAGCTCATTCTTTGGCTACACAAAAAAGTGTAAATTAAACGAAGACGTGCATATTGCTGTATGTTTAAAGGATGACTTTTTTTGTATTTTGGACATCTATTAACTGGCTATGTCCATTGGATGCAAGAGAGTCCTTTCTTCAGGAGCTGGAAGCATTGATTGATTAAGTGACTAACAAATGTGGAATGAATCTAAGCCTGCATCTTGGGTACAGGAAGCAGCTCATTAACAATGCAGACCTTAATAATCTATCTTAACTGTCAGACTCAAGCTCTAACTGCCAGACCTTAATAATCTATCTTAACTGCCAGACTCAAGCTTTAACTGCCAGCCACAATGAACACAGACAAAAATATTAAGGGAAACTTGTACTAACACTGTCAGGAGATTTTTTGGAATAAACAGACATTCTAAATGCTGTCAGTCGCATTTATATTACCCTATCAAATTATTTAAATAGTGAACGCTATTTCATCGTACCTAAAATATCTAAACCACAACATATCGAACATACAGAGCAGCAAATTTTTTCCCAGGGAAAAAAATTGCTGTTCTGAAACACAAACACACAACACAAGCACACCAAAATAAATAAACCACACACATACACTTAACAAAACCATAATTCTAACCCTACACTACTACCTATCCATTCACCTTAACCCAACCCAAAAGTCCCTAACTACCACACACTCTCTTTACCTGCTCCCTAACCCTAAAGCCCCTAACTACCGCACACTCACCTTACCCGCTCTCAACCCTAAAGTCCCTAACTAGCGCACACTCACCTTACCCGCTCCCTAACCCAAAATCCCCTAACTACCGGACACTTACCTTACCCGCTCCCTAACCCTAAAGTCCCTAACTATGGCACACTCACCTTATCCACTCCCTAACCCTAAAGTCCCTAACTATCACACACTCACCTTACCTGCTTCCTAACCCTAATGTTCCTAACTATCGCACACTCACCTTATCCCAATCCATTCAGTGATCCCCCCATGATTGTGGGCTCGACTGGTTTAGGAAGAGCTTGGACAAACATACCAACTTGCACCGGACCAAGAAGGACCTATTGATGGATCTGTTGCAAATGGTACTGGAGAACAATTTTGTAGGTTTTGAGGATGAGTATTACAGACAGTCCACAGGGGTGGCTATGGCTGCTAAATGTGCACCCATTTATGCCAACCTTATTTTAGCAAAATGGGAAGACCAGTTTGTGTTGACATCTGATTATAAGGCTAAGATGCCTATCTATTTTAGATTTTTGGATGATATTTTGCTTTTTTGGAAGGGCACACTTGACGAACTGGAAGAATTTATTTTATATTTGAACAACACAACAACATTCTTAAAATTTACACACAAGTTTGGCAAGATGAGTAGTGATTATCTGGATTTACAATTATATGCTAAAAATGGTAAAATAGAATCAAGATTATACAGAAAGAAAACTTACAGCAATTCATTTCTACATTATAGTAGTTGTCACCCTGCCTATGTTAAGAGAAATGTTGTTAAGGGCCAAATGATCAGGTTGTCTCATATTATTAGTGAGGATGGATGTCTTTAAAATTGAACTGGACATATTGAAGGACTTATTTGTCCAAAGAGGTTATCCCATTGATATACTTTTGTCGCTTCAACATGAAATATTTAGAAGAAGGTCTACTGACTTTGTTCCAATTTTGCATGACACACACAGGTTATGTGACAAAGTCACCAACCATAAAGATGTGCCTGATAGAAACAATACGCCAACAGGAATGGTATTACAACACAATAGGTTAGCACCTGAAGTTAAAGATGTTATTTACGGTGATTGGGAAAGCCTCATCCCTGCAGACTTACACAACATACTTGGTAAATGTCCCACTTTTATTAATAGTAGAGGTTAAAATTTAAAAGACTTACTAAAGAAGACCCCTAGATCCTTTGGACAAAGACGAGCTACTATGTCCAAATGTGGCAATTGCAAGGCCTGTAAATTTATTAATGACAGTCCCTATGTTTGTCTAGGTAATTTTAAGAGAACTTTGAAGAGCCCTGGTTACTGCAACTGTAACACAAGTATGGTCATTTATGCTGCCACTTGTTTATCTTGCCCAGCGTTCTATATAGGTATGACTACCAGGAAGTTGAGACAAAGAATATTAGAACATTACAGGGACATAAAAAACAAGAAAACCACTAATTCATTGTATGTACACACGAATCATTGTTCAAACTTTAAAAAGTTTATTTTTTTGTTATTGACAGGCTATATACAAAGAATTTTGGGGGGGGGGGGACTTTAAAACCATGTTGGAAATAAGGGAATGTCTTTGGCAACTGAGACTTGATGCCAGCAATGCTCCTGTTATCAATGATGCACTATCCCTAGCATGTATTTTAAGATTCAAGGCAGCTTGTATATAATATAAAACTATGTAAATTTAAATATTTTAACAGATATGTTTTTTGTTTTATATGGAATGTTTATTACTGCACACACTGCTTTTTATGATGTTTTATTTTGGTTTATTTATTTATTCTGGGTAGCTATTACTTACTTGAGATTCTAGCAAACACGGTATTGTTGAGCAGGACTTTAAGATTTGGTGAACAGGAACTTTAGAGGATAATTGTTTAATTTAACTACCCTCCTGCTTTTTCATCATTGATTAATCAAGCACTAATTAATAGCTGTATTTAAAGGTTGTTTTTACTGAAGTTAACTGACTCTGAAGATGCCCATGAGAGTGAGAGCACTTAGTCAGTTCAAGTTGCTGTTTTTTTATTTCTTCATTCATCAAATTGTGGATTATTAAAGGTTTTGTGAGGTTACCTGTTATGTTGCACACACACACACACACACACACACACACACACACACACACACACACACACAGTGAAACCCCCAACACATATGCATAACTGCATACTAAATCATTGTTTTATTCCTTACTGGGGGAAAAAGCTACATATTCAGCCCTGAGAGCTCTCTTGGCTAACCCTAGCTTCATTTTCCCAGCCCAAGTAAAGTGCTCAAAAAGCCATTTTGATGTAGCTGACTGAGTACATAAATATGAAATCATGAACAGAAATCAGCAGAGCTTTAGATCTGGGCATAGTACTTTGAAATCCATGTGGTTTGTCATCAACTTCTTACTACAGGGTATGGATGCACAGAAGATTATAGCGGCCTTTTCACTGACTTGATAAAGGCTTTTGGCCTTGTTAACGACTCCTTGCTTATTTGTACACATCATATTGCTTAACCTGGCCAAATTCCCTGTATGTGGCTCACATATTATTTAATACACAGGTGTTTAGAAGTGAAAAGTGTAGAACAGAACATGTGTTGTAACTTTAAGAAGCATTTCAAAGTGAATAGTGAGCATGTGCAGGCAGCAGTGCCATTTTGAGAAAACAGCCAGAGTGTTAACATGTATGACTGTAGTAGTCAGTCTGTTTATAAGTTTAAGTTACTAAGCCTCAATCCTGATGTCTTTGTATATAATAAAACTGCTTGAATCAAGCCCACAACTGTTCTTCTATTTTATCTTGACCGGACAAGCGACATGGTGTCAGAACCAGTACAGAGGGTGCAACTTCAAGCCATGAGGTGTACAATTAATAGTGAAGGTACATTGAGCAGGTTGGGTGATACAGTGTTCAAACTATTTTAAAAAGGCCAGAAATGAACTTCAGGTAACCAAAACTCATATAAATGATTTATTTTTTAAAGAAAATTATACAAAGCATTCGCAAAGCACAAAACGCATTATTAATCAAACGAGTAGCTCAAAACGCATTAGTAATCAAATGAAAGGCACAAAATGCATTCATGATTAAACAAAATATTTGAAACCATAATATTTGATAGAATTCTTAGAAATACTTATGAGGGTGTTCAGAGTTGCTTCAAATTTGCATAACGAGCATGTTAAAAGTAAAACAAGTACAAGAAAAGTATAATGAGCATGATAAGAAGTCAAATGGGTATAAGTACAAAAAAACAGGGCAACTGCATATTGTTTTAGTAAATGACCATGTTTTGACACGAGCTACTATTTCGCATAGACCAAAGCTATTCAGAAGTATAACTAGAGTTGTTTGAAGTATTTCAGAGTGTGCAAAGTATTTGCAGTGTGTGCTTTATTACAGTACAATTATTTCAAAGAGTTTACTGTGTGCAAAGTACAGTTATTTTGCAAAGTGCAGTCAGAATACAGTAATTTTTGGGTGGCGCAGTGGTGCAGCGGTTAATGCTGTTGCCTCACAGCAAGAGGTTCTCCGGTTCGATTATCGGCTGGGGTGCCTTCTGTGTGGAGTTTGCATGTTCTCCCTGCGTTCGCATAGGTTTCCTCCGGGCAATCCGGTTTCCTCCCACATTCTAAAGACATGCTTCTGGAGCATTTCTCCCCGGGCCTCCACTGAAAACAGGATCTGTGGAACCTAGTCGGACATTCCCGGTCAACAAATGTTAAAATAAAATAAAATAAAATTTTGTAAAGTTTCATGTGCTGTGTACATTTTATTTTTAAAGTGCAGTCATTTTGTCTACAGAGTTATTTCACAATGTACAGCCATTTCAAGAATTTTCTTGTGCTGTGCACAGTTCATTTGCAAAGTTCAGTCATTTCAAAGTGTTTCTTACACTAATAAGGAGTGGTTTCATAAAGTATATTGGTTTCATAGAGTTTTTGTGCTACGGATACTTATTTACAAAGTACAGTTAATTTGAAGAGTCTATTGTGCTATTGGGCATAATTACAAGTTTTGGCATACATTTCTGACATGTAAGTGTGTATGTTCGTGCATAATTCCAAGGGTCTTTATTACTGTGTGTTGATATGGCAGAGGCATTTCAGAGACCCAGTCCACTTGTGTTTGATCATAATATTGCAGAGAAGTGGAGAGTATTTGAGCAGGAATATGATATTTTCATACAAGCAACTTTTTCTGATAAAGATGCATGTATGAGGGCATTTAATTTAATTTGCTTAGCTTAGCGGGGTCAGAAGCCATTGAGAGAGAGCATTCATTTGTGTATGCACCAGCAGTATATGCAGGAGAAGCGGAAAACCATCATATTGTTGTACAAACTGAATCAAGGGAGGACCCTGAGTGCTTGAAATGTAAATTTAGAGAAATGTGTAACCCCCAGACAAATGTTACATTGGAGAGGAACCTATTTTATACAAGATACCAAAATCCATGAGAAATTTTTGCAGTTTATATTACTGACTTGAAAAACAAGGCTAAAATGTGCAGGTTTGGTGATTTGAAAGATGAGTTGATAAAATACAGGCTTGTATGTGGTGTTAATAATGCTGCTGCTGTGAGAAAGATTTTGCTTCATGACAGTGATTTAATGTTGAGCAAAGCTATAGAGATTTGTCAGATACATGAGCTTACAGAAAGGCACACAAATATGCTTGCAAGTGATAAGAGCATGGTTTCAGCAGCTTCTAGAGCAAGCAGACAGCATACTGCACGTGGCAAACAGAAACAGGCCTAAGCACATGGCAGCTGCAGCCCCTGCAGGATTTCCAGGGAGAACCCATAACATTCTAGCAGGTTCGAAGACTAGCTCAGTAAAATGGACCTCCTCAGTGCAGCATAAGGGTGAGTCAGTAAAACTCAAGCCAAGTCTTATTGTTAACTGTGGCAATTGTGGTACAAATCATGAATCTAAAAGATAGAAATGTTTAACATTTGGCCAGCAATGCCACAAGTGTAAAAAAGGAACTACTTTCAATAAATCAGGCAAGCTTCATTCATTTAAGAAAGGTCACTCAAAAAAGTAAGTTGACCATATAGAAAGCTGCAACTCTACTTTCTATGTAGATGGTGTATCACTGTTTGGTAGAAAGGTTAATGCAGTAGATTTTATTAGCAAAGAATGAAGTGTTTTGTACTGTCCCAATCAATGGTAAACCCAGGGAGGTCAAAGTAGACACTGGTTCAAAGTGCAATGTTATGTCAGCAGAAACATTTGCTAGAGTAAGAGCTGGTGAACAACTTGACCAATTGTGTGAAGCTTGTTGCTTACGGAGGTGAAGAGATTCAAACCAAAGGCCTAACAGCGCTTTCATGCTATTCAGCTGAGAACAGTTGCAGCTTACAATTTTATGCAGTCAGACGACCTGTGCAGTCATTATTAGATCTCAGAAACAGTTTAAGAATGAAACTGTTTGTTTTTTTTTGCCAAAG
The DNA here is from genome assembly GCF_019279795.1 of Protopterus annectens. Taxonomy (NCBI): domain Eukaryota; kingdom Metazoa; phylum Chordata; order Ceratodontiformes; family Protopteridae; genus Protopterus; species Protopterus annectens. The sequence continues at coordinate 874,549,406 of NC_056733.1, forward strand.
AAGTCCATCATGTAAGCACATATCCTAGTTCCATTTTCACTGTTGCAATTTTTTCACAGAATGCCAATACTTTTGAAGACAAGCTAGCCAAATGTCCAGTTGTGTACTCCATGAAATTAGACCCAGAGGTCAGTCCAGTGGTCAGACCAATGAGAAAAGTTCTGATAGCTGTGCAGGACAAAGTAAAGGTCCAGTTAGATAAAATGGTGCAACAAGGTGTGATTTGTCCAGTCACAGAACCAACTGAATGGGTATCTTCTATGGTAATTGATCATAAGAAAAGCTTAGATGAAATCAGAATATGTATTGACCCAAGAGACTTAAAGCATTAAAGAGGCCACACCATCCCATGTGTACAGTCAAGGTTTCTACCCTCATGCCAAATGCCACTGCTTTTTCTGTCTTAGCTGCAAAGAGTTAATTTTGGCAAGTAATACTTGATCGCAAATCTTCACTACTGACTACATTAGGTACCCCATTTGATAGATATAGATTTCTCAGAATGCCTTTTGGAATAAATTCTGCCAGTGAAGTCTTTCAGCATGCAATGGAGGAAATTTCTTCAGGTTATCCGTGTGCTATAATAGTAGATGATTTACTAGTTGGAGGCAATGATGAAGCAGAGCATGGCAGAAACCTCAGGAAAGTTCTGGACAGAGCACGTGAAGTGAATTTAAAGCTCAATCATCTGAAATGTAAATTCAGGCTACCAGAAGTTACTTATGTAGGTCATTTATTCACCAGTACACGTTTACGACCAGAACCTTCCAAACAAACATCCATTCTTGAGATGCCAGCTCCAGACAATATCCAAGCCTTACAGCATTTCCTTGGTATGGTTAACTATTTGGGCAAGTTTATGCCAGACATCAGGTAATTATCAGTGCCTTTAAGAGAAGTGACATGCAAAAATGTTGCTTGGTCATGGTTAGAACAACACCAGAGAGCATTTAATGACCCAAAACAGAAAATTGCCAGTCCACCTATGTTGAGATACTATGATGTTCACAAACCAGTAATTCTTTCCTGTGATGCTTCAAAGTTTGGTCTTGATGCAGTTATTCTTCAAGAGGGAAGACCAGTAGCCTATGCTTATAGAACTCTTACCCAAAAGGAGATGCAGTATGCTCAGATTGAGAAGGAACTTTTGGCAATTGTGTTTGCATGTTCGAAGTTCCACGATTATATTTATGGTTGAACTATCCAGATCGAGACTGATCATCAGCCTCTAGTCACTGTTTTAAAGAAGCCTGTGCATACAGCTCCAGCAAGACTACAAACAATGTACAACTTCAAAACAGTCTATACAAAAGACAGGCTTCTTTATCTGGCTGATACCTTATCCAGATCACCCAGAAATACCGCAGAAAATTTTGACTTTGATGGCATGTAGGTGTGTAATTTTTATACGGGTCTATATTATCATGCCGAAAGCTGTTTCCAGCGAATATGGCAAGATCGAACCTCAAACCACAAAAACCCAGTAACTCGAATGGCCAGGTCACCAATTTTTTTCCCTAGGGAAAAAAAAATTGGTGGACCAACCATCCGCCTATGAGCATTTTTTTTCTGGCTATACTACTCAGAAACAGCTCCTTGTGGTCCTGCAGAGTGGTCCTAGCAGCAGAGAACTGAGAAAAGTGACTACTTTCCTGATTTAAGTATTTTTTGCTGTTTTTTTTACCTAAAATACATTCTCTTGCTTACTTTAAACAAGCTTAAACTGTTTTTTTAGCTGTTTGTTGCATTATATATTATCTGCACTTAAAGTTACATTTGGTCGAAAATTGGTCGAAAGTTTGTTTGTTTGTTTGTTAAATTTAACTGTTGAGGCTGCCCACTAAAGTGTGCTAGCCTGTGTAACTGATTTATTACTGTTTACTGCATTTCTGTGTGCTTTCTATCTCAAAAACAAAAAACCCCCAAAAAATATCCTTGTTTTCCTGCCTCTCCTCGACTAGTTTAGACCAGTATACAGGCTTTGCTGTATTCTGGGCTGTGGTGTAGTTCCTGTGTTGTCCATTGCCTTACTTCGATAGAAGGAAGTTTCTTTGCTCACCAGTGGGAGTGGGGAGCCTTGAGCAGCTGATCTGTCCCTGAAGGAGTGACCTCAGCACAAGAGCTTGTAGTAATTGGATGTTTTGGACCATTTCTAGCTCTTTTGAAGTTCCCTGTTTAAAATCCACCTCTGAGCATTTTTTTCTGGCTATACTACTCAGAAACAGCTTCTCGTGGTCCTGCAGAGTGGTCCTAGCAGCAGAGAACTGAGAAAAGCGACTACTTTCCTAATTTAAGTTTTTTTTGCTGTTTTTTACCTAAAATACCTTCTCTTGCTTACTTTAAACAAGCTTAAACTGTTTTTTTAGCTGTTTGTTGCATTATATATTATCTGCACTTAAAGTTACATTTGGTCGAAAATTGGTCGAAAGTTTGTTTGTTTGTTTGTTAAATTTAACTGTTGAGGCTGCCCACTAAAGTGTGCTAGCCTGTGTAACTGATTTATTACTGTTTACTGCATTTCTGTGTGCTTTCTATCTCAAAAACAAAAAAAAAAAAAAAATCCTTGTTTTCCTGCCTCTCCTCGACTAGTTTAGACCAGTATACAGGCTTTGTTGTATTCTGGGCTGTGGTGTAGTTCCTGTGTTGTCCATTGCCTTACTTGGATAGAAGGAAGTTTCTTTGCTCACCAGTGGGAGTGGGGAGCCTTGAGCAGCCTATCTGTCCCTGAAGGAGTGACCTCAGCACAAGAGCTTGTAGTAATTGATTGTTTTGGACCATTTCTAGCTCTTTTGAAGTTCCCTGTTTAAAATCCGTGTTTGCTGACAGCATAGCGCAGCGCTGGTTAAACAAGGTTAAACTTTTTTTGGCTCCGCCAAGTCTGCTCTTCAAATTTTCCCTTAAGAAAGCTCTACTCTTATAATAATCAGTCTACTCGTTTTATTATAAGCCTAGCACTTGTTCTCAAAACCTCTCTTCTAAGTAAGCACTCTCAAACTAAAGAAAGCACTACATCCACCTACCACCCCTGTGAGTACCCACTTCCCTTAAAGGCACAGCACTCCTTTATAATATTCTAGCATGTCGAGTGGTAGATTACTAGCATCCTCTCCGGTTCAGCTGGTTAATCTGGGAATCTTGAGACAATGCTACAATTGTCTCATGTACACAGACAACCCTCTCCTCCTCCCAACAAACACAAATACACGCGAGAGATGCAACTATATAGCCAAACTGGAGGCTGAACTCTCTCAACTCAGGACTGGCAAGACCAGACAGGAGGAGAAGGTAACCATACACACAGCAAACCCAGTCCCACATAGACCTACCACAACTGCAAACCAAACACATAATAACACAAAGACATACTCGGAGACTCTAACAAAGAACTTACTAAAACAACAGAGGCTCCCAAAGCAGACACCCAAAAATCCACCACCTCAAAACACAACACATGCAACACATACTTCAATAAATCAGTGTGTCAAACAATCACAGCCCTTAAGGCCAAACACTATGCCTGATACACTAGTAATAGGTGACTCTATAGTCAGACACACTGACGTTCCACTTTTCAGGCTGAACAAGGAGAGGGTAACGGTGAGCTGAACAAGGAGAGGGTAACGGTGAGCTGCCTATCGGGAACTAGGATCCGCCACATAACACACGCACTCAGGTCACTCCAAAGCAAGTACAAATATGACTCCGTCATTGTCCATGCTGGCGTGAATGACCTGAGACGTACCTCCCTGGACTACATGAAAGGAGACATAGAGGAGCTCTCTGATTATGTAGCCTAGGCTGGTATGACCCTGACCCTGAGCAGCATCTTGCCCTCACCAAGAATGATGCCACAATACAAAGACAAGATGATCAGCTTTAATAATTGGCTCAATTACTGGTGTCATTCTAGGGGGATCCAATGTCTGTCTGCTTGGGATGACATGCTGGACAAGCCACGCTGCTTTGCAAGGGACGGCTTGCATCTGTCACTACTGGGCTTCCGGATATTGGCTAAGGCTCTTGCCACCCCCATAGTGCCTTTTTTAGGCAAGGCTCAAAAGACAAACCCACCTCCTTAGAAAACAAAAATGGAAAAAAATTAAGGGTAATGCTGCTCAACGCCAGAAGTCTAAATCTCAAGATGCAGGCTCTCGAAGCACTCCTCAGTATGGAGAACATCGATGTCTGTGCAGTCACTGAAACCTGGTTCAAGGCTCCTGAGAGCACCCCAGCACTACCAGGCTATACCTCGTATCATGCTTTTCGTCCCCAAAACTCGGGCCAAACCAAAAAGGGAGGGGGAGTGTCCATATTCATCAAGGACACCCACACCTCCGGGTTAGTGGCAACACAAGAAGCATCAGAGACCATCCAGGTGCAACTAACCATAGGCAAAACTGCTATACAACTGGTAGCATGTTACAGACCACCCTCCCAATCTCAGGAACCCCATTCAACCTTCCTGAAGACATTGGAGGATATGAATGTCTCACCAAACACTATCATATTGGGAGACTTCAACTACCCTAACATAGACTGGGTGCATTATTCTAGCCCTAACACCCTAACCCAAAGGTTCCTGGAATTCATAAATTCAAATGCAATGGAACAGCTATTCACCTCTCCCACAAGGGGAGATAATATACTAGACCTGATCATGACAAACATGGGGACAAAGTGCTCCACACCGGACGTATACCCCTCACTAGTGAGATCTGACCACAAACTAATCACCCTGGATATACATATCCCTCCTCCACCCCCAACACAAAAGACTACAGTGAAAAACTTCTCAAAAGCCAATTTTACACTTCTTAAGACTGAGATGGTATCCTTTAAGCCCACTGGGCCAGTGGAAACCACATCCCACAATGCTGAATCTTTCACAAATGCTTTCTACAGACATCTCCAAGAATGCATGGATCATGCAATCCCAAACAAAACCAAGACCCTCTCCACCAAGGGCAGGCGTCCTGTCTGGTGGACCCCAGCCATAAACAAATTGTATAACAAAAGAAGGAAGCTACTGCACGTCAGAGCAAAATCCCATAAAGAGAAGGCATCTCTGATCAGCACTAGTAGAAAGCTACGTTCTCTCATAAAAACATCCAAGGCCAACTTTGAGAGAAAAATCACTATGGACACTAAAGATAACCACAAGGCCTTCTTCTGCTATGTTAGAAACCTGGGCGGAAACCCTCAGATATGCTCAGAGTTAGTTCACAATGACAAAAAATACACTGAACCCACAGATATTGCAAACATTCTGGCAGACAGGTTCAGTGCAAATTTCTCCCCTCCCTCATTCCCAAAAGATGAAATACTTATCCCAGCTGAATGTAACCTCCCTGTCATCTCAGATGTCCAGGTGAGAACCGCCCTCAGCAAAGCTAAAAGCACAGCATCAATGGGACCTGACGGTATCCTGGGTTGCGTGCTACGTGAACTCCAAGAGGAGCTAAACCCACATATAAAAATGCAATTTAACCTTAGCCTTACTACAGGATATGTACCTGAACACTGGCGTACAGCAACAGTGGTCCCACTCCACAAAGGAGGCACCTCTACAGACCCTAGTAACTACTGCCCCATAAGCTTAACCAGCCTGGTCTGCAAAGCTATGGAAAGAATTATGGAACTCATAAACAGAGACATTGGGGACCTACAGACACTTGATCCCACCCAGTTCGGCTTTGTACAGGGCAGATCTTGCCTTTTGAACCTGGTTGACTTTTTCAAAACAGTCACTAGAGCCATTGACGAGGGCAAAGCAGTCCATACAGCCTACCTGGACTTGGCTAAAGCTTTCGACACAATACCCCACTCAGGCATCATAGATAAGCTCAACAGCGTGAATGAAAATCCATATGTCACAAGATGGGTTGCAAACTGGCTAAAGGATAGAACCCATAAAGTCAAAATCGCTGGAGCCATGTCAGACTCAAAGCCAGTCACAAGTGGTGTCCCACAGGGCTCTGTCCTGGGACCCCTCTTGTTCGGCATTTATTTCTCAGATGTGAAAGCAAACATGGGAGGGTTGTGGCTGACAAAGTTCGCAGATGACTGCAAACTAGGCGCCATAGTCGATACACCAGCTGACACATACATCCTACAGAAAGTCCTCACTGAAACGGACAACTGGTGCCGGAGTCATGGCCTTAAACTAAATGCCAAAAAATGTATAGTCATCCCCTTTGGGAAAAACATAGTACCCACAAATTATCACATAGACAGTAACCCACTGAGTACGGAAAAAGTAATCAGAGACCTGGGGACCCAAGTTGATAGTGACCTCTCATTTGACACCCACGTTGCCAAAGTGGTCAGAAAGACTTTCTACCTTGCCCACCTTATCATGAAGGGATTCACATCCAGATCAAAGGAGGTCATTGTACCCCTGTGCTCCTCCCTTATCAGGCCCATGATTGAGTACAATGCCTCATTTGGTATGTACCTCACCCGGCACTTGCAACAGCTGGAGAGACCCCAAAAGTACCTCACCAAGAGGATCAAGGGTCTTCAACATATGTCATATGCTGCCAGACTAAAGAAACTCCAGCTCTATTCAGTAGCATACCGCCTACTCAGAGGTGATCTGTGCCTGACATACAAGGCCATGTCCAATCAGGAATTGATGGACATATTCCACCTCAAAAAATCCAAATCCATCAGAACCACGAGAGCTAAAGATTTAAACCTCATCACAAATATGAATAGGACATGCTGGAGGGACAGATTCATAACTCAGAGGCTTCCCATACTCTGGAACAGAATCCCAGTTCATGTTAGGCAGAGCCCCTCACTGACTCTCTTCAAGAGAAATCTTGACGAGTGGATGGGAGATCGTAGGTTTACCCCGGGGGTCATCTCTGTGTCACTACTAGACAGAGGCACAGTAAACTAATTCTATTATGTAAGGGGGTCTTCACTGTGTCACTACTAGACAGAGGCACAGTATTCTAAATCTATTCTGTACACTTTTGTACCATTACATGGGGTGGCAAAAGCCACATCACTATGGCTAGGCTTATAAATGCCCCAGGGCAGATAGCCTAGTACTAAACTATGAAACTAAACACCATAGACCATTTAAATTATTACAAAGTGGGGGGCTTTGCCCCTACACCCCCCGATGTGGGGGGCTGTGCCCCCCCTTAAATAAATATACCAACTCCAAGATCGCACTACAGTGGGGTAAAGGACAATTTCACAGTGATGGCCAACCTGGCCATTCGTGTTAGTGGGTTTTCTCGGTTTGAAGTTCGATCTTGCCGTATTCGCTGGAAATAGCTTTCCGCAAGATAATTTAGACCTTTTTTCTACCACAAGACTTGATGAGCTGAGAGATCATATGAAGATTGACCCTGTTTTGCAAAAGCTCAAACACTTCCATCAATGTTGGATGGCCGTCAAAGCAATCTTGCGTACCAACAGAAGTGCAACCTTATTTTCTTTACAGAGATGAGATGTTGATGGAGCATGGTATCCTTTTCAAAGGTCTTAAAGTTATTATTCCTGCTTCCTTACAGCATGAGTACATTCAGATTCTGCATTGTGGCCACCCAGGTTCCAAAGCTACCAAATGAAGGGTGAGAAGACTAGTATTTTGGCCTTCTCTGTCTAAAGACATTGATAAAATGCTTTTATCTTGTTCAGTATGCAATAGTACTAAACTACATTTGCAAAAAGAGCCACTTCAACTAAGCCAGATTCCTGAATTACCTTGGTCAACAGTAGCCACTGACATATTTGAGTGGAACAGTCAACATTACTTAGTGTTGGTAGACTCTTATTTAAACTGGTTTGAGCTCGATCTGCTACCTAACCTAACGTCCAGTAGTGTTATTACTAAGTTGAAACATTATTTTTCAGTCCATAGCAGTCAACACAAAGTTATTTCTGACAATGGTACCCAGTTTACCAGTCAATTATTTCAGAAATTTGCAAAAGAGTGGGACTTTTATCCATATTACTGGAAGACCAGAATATCCACAGTCAAACAGCCTGGCTGAGCATGCAGTACGAAGTGCAAAGCAATTACTAGAGAGGTCAAAGCATGACAATACCAATATCTTCTTGAATTTGTTTAATTTCAGAAATATACCCCCTGACAACTTACTTGGCTCACCTGCTCAGGGACTTCTATCTAGGCAAACCAGAACAACCTTGCCTATCAGTTCCAGTTTGTTGGTGTCTAATGCTAAAAACACCAGAGCAATTAAACAACAACTATTTTAAAAGCATTCCTTTCAGAAGTCCAGCTATGATAAAATGAGCAGATTTCTTTGTCCATTGAAAGGATGAGGGATACTGAAGATGCAAACAGTGAAAGGTTTTGATCGAATTGGTCTAATGAGAGGTATATCTGCCAAGATCCTACGTAGTGGAGTCTGAGGAAAGAGAATACAGAAGAAATTGCAGGCATCTTCTTCCGATGTCTGAATTGATATCGCAGCATCGTACCTGTGATACACTCTAGATCCCAGAGCAACCCAGAAGATGTTCCTGCTGAAGGACATATCTCAGTATCTATTCCCATTCCTGATGATGTCCCTGAAGTTTAACATTCATTAAAGACAGTACCTGTTGCTAAACCCAGTTATAATGTTTGTCACATGAACAGGTCGCATTTGCAGACCTAGTGTAAAATACACAGCAACATGGACATGATTGTTTTTTATAGGTTCATAGGTTAGTACTAAGCTAACTGCCCTTGCGAGCCATTTTAAGCCTAGCCAATTATCCCTTGTGAGACTCAAACCCTGCACCTTGTATTTGTAAGGCAAACACCTTAACCATTAGGCCACCCTCCCAACAACTTGTATTTAGTTCTGAATAACTGCATGTCAAAGGATCATTTCTGTACGATTGCACGACAATGACTATTGTCATTTCAGTATATGACTTATTTGTCAAACAGGGAGGATGTAGAACACAGCGTGTGTTGTAACTTTAAGAAGCATTTCAAAGTGAGAGCATGTGTATATAAACAGAGAGCACGTGCAGACAGCAGTGCCGTTTTGAGAGAACAGCCAGAGTGTTAACATGTAGTGCAGTACTCAGTTTATAAGTTTATTTAAGTTTAAGTCACTAAGCCTCAATCCTGATGTCTTTGTATGTAATAAGGCTGCTTGAACCGAACCAACAACTGTTCGTCTGTTTTATCCTGACCAGACGAGCAATAAAAAGCATTACTTTTTTACCTTCCAACCAATTGTCTGTGGAACGTTGTACACACTGCTTACCTCCTCTTTTATATACAGGTTATACTAACTTCATCTTATGTGATCTTCCAAACATCAAGCTTATAAGATATGCAGATGATATAATCATTACTAGATGGGGGTGCATTTCATCAGTTTATTAAGAAACAGCTGAAGAATGACCTGATATCTCCTCCAAACTGGTTTAAAATCAGGTAGCCATTAACCAAATAAGATTAAGCTATTGGTGTTTAGTGCTGCCAAGTGATATTTCTACACTGCACTGCGTATGCAGCTCACAGTAAATATTCTACACTTTACACAGCTGGTAATATGCTTTGACCCTAACATGGCCTTCCAGTATCATTTTAAACTTCTAAGTGGCAAAATCAACTGCTGCATCACAATCCAAGGAAAATTTCTAATCAGCTACCTCTGAGGCTAGGGAAGCTCTATTGTTACTGAGTTTGGTCTCCTTCTCCTTGTATACTCTTCCAAACCTAATGTCTAACACAACATCTGATAGTATATATGATGTCCCCACACTGGACCAGTAATAAAGGAGCCTGAATCCTCACCACTGACACTGGAGAGGGACATTACTTGGAATACAAATAGATGCACTCAATATTTTCAGATGCAGACTTCTCTGCATCAAGTACAATTTTCCTTAAGAGCACCCAAGGTACATGCTCAGTCCAGGGGCTGGTTCCATCTCTTTCTCTCCATACCCCCCAATAAGAATCCCCACTGGCACAGCTGTAGGGTTAGGTCCTCAGCCAGGTGTCTAAGCCAAGCCCTCCAGCAACCTCTGTATAAAACCACTGCTTTGTGCCCCTGGTCCAAGTAACTGACACTCACACACTGAGATTTAATTTACACACACACACACCCACACACACACACACACACACACACACACCTGGGAAAGGATGGCACAGATTACCTGCTCTACCAACTTTGCCCAGACAATAGTAGATTCACTGCCACCAGTCAGTTACTATAAGGCACTTAAAAGGGTATCCAGTTATCTTGAGTAAAATTAATATTAATACAAAGGTAATGCTGACCAAACAACAAGGCTTTCAGGAGTGACCAGAGTTATCACCAAATAAATATATACAGATACTCTGAAAACGTAAATATTTTTTCTAAAAGGACCAGCCACAATGAGAAGTTTAAATATATTTAATAATAAATAATAAAAAACATGAGAATACTAAACATCTATTTATAGTAAACATCAGAGTTTCTGTCACAGGGAATATTAAAAATAATGCTGATGGAAAGTTTCACACAATTATAGAAAAAAACAGTATTTAGCGAGTCTCACTATCCCTATAATCATTACTAGAGAGGGGGGTGCATTAGGTCAGCTTATTAAGGAACAGCTGAAGAATGACCTGAAATCCCCTGAAAACTGGTTTAAAAACAACTAGTCATTAACTAAATAAGATTAAGCTATTGGTGTTTGGTACTGCCAAGTGCTTTCCTACATTGCATTGTGTATGTAGGCCACAATAAATGTTCTACACTTTATATAGCTGGTAATATGCTTTGACCCTAACGTGGCCTTCCAATATTATGTTAAACTTCTAAATGGCAAAATCAACTGCTGTATCACAATCCAAGGAAAATTTCTAATCAGCTAACCTCTGAGGTTAGGGAAACTCTGTTACTAAGTTTGACCTCCATCTCCTTGTATATTCTTCCAAACCTAATGTCTAACACTACATGTGATAGTATACAAGGTACGTAGGCTCATTGCCTTTCTCGTGACACAGACTATAACTGTATCACCCTTTAGAATAAATAAATGTTTTCCCATTCATGAAAAAGCTGACTCCATACTCATTCTAATGACATTTAAACTACTTTTCTTAAATTATTGCCCTCTTTTCTTGCTACCACCTTAAGCCAAGGAATACCAGCATATAATCCATAATCAGTGTCTGATGGGGCTTTTAACCCTCAATGCTTAAGATATCTTCAAATTAGTAAGAGAGCTTCCCTGCCACCAGGGATGACCCACCTTCAGAAATAAAGTTTCTGACTATTGACACAGTATTGTTTTCTAAAAAAAAATGTGCTTTATGTAACTCTGTTAATTAAGATCCCTTAACGTCAAACAGTCTGATCCAGTGCATTTTAATATGCCTGCACTTAACCATTCCAGTTCATCTCTATAATGGGATGTGTAATTTAGTCTAAAACCCTAACCAAGATGTTCAGACATGACATTTGGTGCTGCTGTTACACCTTATTTGACAAATAATGACCACAATTCATTAAGGTACCTTTTTCTGATTCAACAACTGCCCTGACATGGTGTTGCATGGTCCTCAACCTTGTGGAGCTGGCCCTTAGGCAGGGATAGAGCCATTTCCTAATTAGCTAGGTGCTTTCTGCCCAGAACCATCTCCAGGAAGGCTTCAGTGTGGCCAAGGGACTCAAGAAATCACTTAGCCATGTAGATCAGCATGGCCATTCCCACCACAGTGTGGTACTGAGAATGGTGAAAAGGCCACGTGCATCTACATATCATTACCATGGTTTGGGGATCAGAGGTGGGGGGTGCAATTGACCACCAGGGATTATTCTTAAAGTGCTGTACCGACACCAACAGCTGAACAGGAGTTGGGAGGTGAAGGATACAGCAGAACACCAGTGATACTATATACTGAATGGCAGCAATATCACAACGGGGATCAAGGGTGGGGAGTGTGGGGACCACTACACACCAGGCATAAATCATGGATTAAAATGCCATATTGGCACCAACAGCAGTTCAGGGATTGGAGGTTAGGGGAATACACTAGACCATCAAGGCATAATAGATGCATGCTGTAAGGGCACTTCAACTATTATGGGGGTGGGCAAAACAATGGGAGGGGAGGTGGGTTAGGGACAGGTACCAGAACTGTGGTGTGTGTGTGTGTGTGTGTGTGTGTGTGTGTGTGTGTGTGTGTGTGTGTGTGTGTGTGTGTGTGTGTGTGTGTGTGTGTTCTGGTGCATGTGGGACAGTGACTGGGGGGAATGTCACTAACTACATGAGCAGCAGTTTACTACCACAGTGCAGATCTGCATTGATTTGCACATCATGATAGATGCATTTCAGAGACATGCAATCTAGCTGATAGTGAGATCTTATCTCATCGTGGCTGACATGACTCAAAATCACAAATGGGCACACTGTGGGTAAAGAGCCTTTTTAAAGACAAGCCATATGGCTTCTGCTAAGTTCTTTAACGAATCTTTGGGACTGGACTAACTTAAGAGAAGGTATGTCATCTATAACGAAGACCCCTTAAGCAAAATGAATGGAGTTACCTGCTCCTGAAACAGCCTTTCATTTTCTAAAGGGCATCAGTTCTTGCTTATTTGAAAACATCAAATCTGAAATAGTCTGCCTAGGAGATTTCAACACAGATTAGACAAAACTAACCAATAAATTCCTTCAGGACCTTATATGCCACATGCCCGCAATACTACCAATCTCAATTGACAAATATTCTGAAAGGGAACGCACTCTCAGTTGGACATTTTCCTCTTACTTTACTAATAATAGTTTAGTGGGGACTGGACAGCATATATTTATATATATATATATATATATATATATATATATATATATATATATGCACACATATAGATACAGACACATATGTACTATATATATGTGTGCGTGTGTGTCTGTATGAATAAACAACACTGAGACACTGATGATGTAAATTAACCTCTGTGGGACCTATATTCAAAGTCAACTCTCTAAAAGACAAATTCCCCCTGGTTTGCATTTTATATGTGTTTGTGTGTGTGTGTGTGTGTGTGTGTGTGTATGTATATTATCATCTTCTTTCGGCTGTTCCTGTTAGGGGTTGTGACAGTGGATCACCTGTTTCCATTTCTTCCTGTCCTCTGCATCTTGCTCTGTCACACCAACCACCTGCATGTCCTCTCTCACCACATCCATAAACCTTATCTTAGGCCTTCCTCTTTTCCTGTTACCTGGTAGCTTCATCCTTAGCATCTTTTTCCCAATATACTCAGCATCCCTCCTCAGCCCATGTCCAAACCAATGTAATTGTGCCTCTCTGGCTTTGTCTCCAAACCTTCCAACCTGGGCTGACCCTCTAATATACTTATTCATAATCCTGTCCACCCACGTCACACCCAGTGCAAATCTTAACATCTTTAACTCTGCCACATCCAGCTCAAACTCCTGCCTTTTTGTCAATGCCACTGTCTCCAACCCATATAACATAGCTGGTCTCACTACCCTCTTGTAGACCTTCCCTTTCACTCTTACTGGTACTCATCTGTCACAAATCACTCCTGACACTCTTCTCCACCCACTCCATCCTGCCTGTATTCTCTTTTTCACCTCTCTTCCACACTCGCCATTACTCTGAACTATTAATAGTGTGTGTGTATGTATATATATATATATATATATATATATATATATATATATATATATATATATGTGTGTGTGTGTGTGTGTGTCTGTGTGTGTGTGTGTGTGTGTGTGTGTGTGTGTGTGTGTGTGTGTGTGTGTGTATATAGCTTACTTTTGTACTGGCATTTATTCAGTATGAGATTTTTTAAACATTCTTAACTTCTCAAGTGAAATTTCTAAAAATATTAGAATGAACTTAAGTGCTACTGTTTGTAAAAGAAGTTTGAAACGACCATGTCCATAATATTGATCTAATTGTGTTACCTAATGGACAAAATACTTCAACAGTGATCCATATTTTTCTCTTCATGTCTAATCCCAGTTTTTAAGTCTTTTATAACAAGATATTACACTTTACAATGGTATATAGAATGTAAATTTTACAGTCTGTTCATTAACTCAGTCTTTCCCACCAATAGTCTAACTTGTATTTTTTGTGTCTCTTCTCCATTTTAATATTTAAGTGTCAAGCTTTTTCACTTCAGTAGTGCTGAGAAGCATTTCATCTTTATTTTTTATTTTTATTTATTTTACATTTGTTGACTGGGCTAGTCTAACTGGATACATGTCCATTTTCAGTAGAGGCCCGGGGAGAAAAGCTCCAAGCATAAGAATAACAATATAACAAAAAGCAAACAAGTGAAATAAAGTAATAAAGCAACAGTACCATAGTAACATAGGTAAAATGAGAAAAGCAAATGGGACTAACAAACAGTGACTACAAAACATTTAGGCAAAAGCCAGACCAGACATAAACAAGCAAATGCACTAGACAGCACCAGGGCAATTGCAGAAAGAACAAAGTTCCCAAATCCTATCAAATTACTAAGAATAAAACAAGAGGAGAGAAATAAGTTTTGGAGGCAAGGGGGAGGGGTAGGGTTGGAGTAGGAGTGAAATACAAGTTTCAGTCTGGGTTTGCACAAGGACAGAGCCACTTAGTTTTTAGATGTTCATTTATTTGTTTTTTGAATTGAGAAGCAGATGCTAGGGTAGATAGTTCAGGAGGGAGCTGATTCCATTTTTTTCCTATAGTGTTTGAGAAAAGAGAGTCACCAGCTTTGTTGTTTGATTTAGTTAAGGAGAATCTTTATATCTCTGTTCAACAGTGTGGAGTTATTTTTCACATTTACTCATCTTAGACATGCATTCTTTTTAGGCACAGATTCTACAGGATTGTTAAAATGTAAGGTAGTGCTTGTTGACATGTTTACAGCCACACCTGATACAGTCTTTAATGAAACCAATGCTTTCAGTCTGTCCTCCATCTTGGATTCTTAAAAGGCTTCTTTATTACATCCAGCACTTTTGATAGATATCCCCACTTTATGTCTCATGTTTACCTTATTTGATTTAGATTTTATTTTACATGTATACATTTCATCCTTTATTGTTTTTAATTATGTAGTAGTAAAGTCACTTTCTTTGCACACATCTGCAGGATTTGATCTGTGCCTGCCTCTTGATCCCTACCAAAGTCTGAAAAAGGTTAATGTGGATAAGTGCTGTACCATGGTTATAAAATAAAACTAAAACACTATTATGCAGTCTAAATGTCTAATAAATGATAAATTATTTTTAGGATGAGAATTACTGAATTTGTCTATAAGTACTGTTGGATTTTCTAATGCCTTCTCAAGAAAAGTAAAAGAGGAAAATACTTTTATGGATTTTTTTTTTGCTGCCATTATAGTACATCTCTTATGACTTTTTAGCTTGTCCCTTTTGCAGTGAGAAATAAAACTTCCTCGGCCAAGAACTTTCAGTTTTTAGACTAATTTATTTCTAGTGAAGGAATTATATGTGGGTGGACCATATTTCCTGTGTCTGTGTACCAATTGCCTCCTGACATCACATGGTATCAGAATGTATAGAAATGTCTGCCAGAATTTGTCAAAATATATTTGCTTTCCACTACTAATAATATTTCTGTGGTTACAAGCACAATCTTTCTTGAAAGCAAATATATTTTGACAAGTTCTAGCAGCCATTTCTGTACTTTCTGACATCATGTCATGATAGGAGGCTTAATTAGTATATAGACACAGCAAACATGGTCTAACCTCCATGAGCTCTGTATTCTCACTGAATTGTCCACAAATCACTGTAACTAACTCATGAGTCATAAAGCCACGCACACATAAGTAATAATCTTCTTATTCTATAATAAAATACTGGACAGACCTGTTTACAATTACTTCCTCTGTAAACTGACATCCTGCATAACCATTGGTCTTCTTTCTAATTACTGTTTTGAAATTCCCAGTTTTGATCCCTTGACCAACCTGTGTTTCACAGTCATTTCTGGTACTTCTATATAAAAGTGCTTTCCTGATCTTAACATTACTATTGCCTTTGCTTCCTTTACATCTACCCATCCTAAAAAGTTCTGCCATTTTCTTTTCTCACCCTCTTACACATATCATTAGTGTTTCCTCACCTCTGTTAGGGTGCCTTCTTGGAACATGATACCTTTATCCTACTACCAAAAACACTTCTTCCAAGTTTCCAAAGGGCTACCCACCAATTTTAAACCACTTTCTCTCTGGCTAAAATCATAGAATAAGTGTTGCGTAAATAGGTTTTACACTGTATTATACTCGAAATGTCATTTTTTTGGTGGCAGCATGGCTTCAGAAAGGGAATCACAGCTATCACAGCTCTTGCTCTTTATAATGCTATTGGTGATATTGTCATTAATATGGATATTTATCAAGCCAAATTGATTATTTTTGTGCATCTAAGCACATATTTCAATGTAGACTATTGCCTTCTTTGAAATCGATTTCATAATATCGGATTTACTTTTCCTCCCTTGATCTGGGATGATAGTTGTCCTTAAAGAAATGGCTGCATCTGTTAAAGTCCACATTTCTATGTTAGCCACTGTCAATATATTTATTGGAGTGCTCAGTGATGGTGATACATCCTACGCTCACATCTGTGCTGCCCTTTCTTAGGTAAAATATCTGCTGATCTAAATCTTAAAAACATCACCTTTCTCTCTGATGATATAATTATTTTATTGTGCTGTAACAACCATAATAATCTACAGTCCAGTTTTTTCGATATGTGACATTGGTTTACTTATTTATATATTTGTTGTTTGTTGACCATCACAGTAATGCAGTGATACACAGGAGTGTATTTCAGGTGCTGCCTGCAAAAATACATCAGTGCAGAAATTAGTTATGAACTTGTTTTGAGAAATGTTACCTATGAACCGATTATTATAATATATAGTGGGGAGTTGGCATAATGGTTAAGGGGATTACCTCACAGACACAAGGTTAAGGATTTGATTTTTATGAATTATAATTGGCTAAGCTCAAAATGACCTATAAGGGCAGTTAGCGTAGTAGTTACCTATGAACATGGTGTTGTCGTTGTTGTTTGTCTTTCGGCTTTTCCCGGTTAGGGGTCACCACAGCAGAACTCCGGTCCACTAATGATTGGCAGTAGATTTTCACAAACGCCGAGGTGCCAGCTCAATGTTCAACTTTCAACGAAGGCACGCCCATTTATGCATGTCTTTCGAACACCCACCCAATGAAGGCACTCCCTGCACTTCTGCCGAGAATTGAACAGGAGAACCTCTTGCTGTGAGGTAGCAACGCTACTGCACCACCGCGGATGTGTTAATATGAAAATGTCATTAATATGTGTGAAATGAAAATCATATGTCTTGGAGTACAACAACAGCTGAAGAAACTATTTAGTGATTCAACTGATAGCAGACTTGCCACTGATGATAGAAGACCAGAGGGTTATGAATTCTGTCCCTGCACAAGATGCTTGGATTTATGTTCCAACACTGAGACTGTAGTATAGCAGAAAGGATACTGTTGCTGGTCTAAGGTTGGACTCTTCAATGGGACATTAATTCAGGGTTCCATCTACCTCAGATGATTGCAGCACAGGTAGATATAAAAGCTTCCATGTTTCTTACTGAAAATAACAGGGATGCCTTATTAAAATATTCAGACTGACAAAATTTTTAAATTCTAAATATTCTTAGTCAATATTAAGTGATCAGAACATAAAGGTAGTAAAAATGAATAAAATAATAAAAAAATCACTTTCGATTATATATATATATATATATATATATATATATATATATGGGTCTACTTTGTTTTGTTGAATCTCATTTCACTGAATTTCATTTCACCCTGACCACTTCACTGAAAACTCAAATTACTGAAAACTCATTTCACTGAATCTCATTTCATTGAACTGCAGTTAGTATATATGGCACTGTGTAGAGTACTGTAAGGCAAGTAAAAAAGTATATGCCCTTTCCCCCACTGTAGTGCAATCTTGGAGTTAGTATATATAGTTAGGGGGGCAGGGGACATAGTCTCCCACATTAGCGGGTGTGGGGGTCATAGCCCTCCACTTAGTTTGAGTACATATTGTCTTCTGGAGAGAGTCATTGGTGTTGCATCTATGCATGTCTATTGTTTAAAATGTATTGTTTTGAAGTTTTTGGTAAAATACAACATAAAACAAACAAGGTGGGAGGCTACTTACCCCCACCCCCCAACTATATATTATATATATACTAACTCCAAGATCGCAATACAGTGGGGAAAAAGGCATATATCAGACCAAAAGAGTGAGCCAGCACAACGTGGTAGAGAGACAGTATTTTATTCCATAAATTGGCAAAAAAACAGACCAGTTTCGGCAATAATAACATTGTTATTATTGCCGAAACCGGTCTGTTTTTTGCCAATTTATGGAATAAAATACGGTCTCTCTACCAAGTTGTGCTGGCTCTTTCTTTTGGACTGATTTATGTTTTTTGAGTCATGCACTTGCCGTACTTGCAGGGGTCACATCTGGACTGAAAAAGGCATATACCTTTTACTTGCCTTACAGTACTCTACACAGTGCCATGTATACTAACTGCAGTTCAGTGAAATGAGATTCAGTGAAATGAGTTTTCAGTAATTTGAGTTTTCAACAATGTGGTCGGGGTGAAATGAAATTCAGTGAAATGAGATTCAATGAAACAAAGTAGACTTGTGTGTGTGTGTGTGTGTGTGTGTGTGTGTGTGTGTGTGTATATATATATATATATATATAGATAGATATATAGGGTCCCTATTAAATTATCGAATGTTTCAAAGTTTGAATGTCATATGGTCGACACCATATGATCAAACTTTGAAAAGTTGAAGGTGAAAGGCAACGGCTCTGTACACGCAGAATAGGAAAATTTCCCTTTTCTGCACTGAACTGTGGTCTTGGAGTTGGTATATTTAAGTAGTGGGGGTGTGGGTGGCACAGTCCCCCACATGGGGGGTGCAGGGGGCTTGCCCCCTGCACAGAGCATTAAGGTAAGTTTTTTTGTTTTTGTTTTTATTATATATTCAACTATTCAAGTTTTGCTCATATGTTGTCGAACATATGAGGTTCGAAATTTTGAAGCTTCGAATATATAATATAGACCCTATATATATATATATATATATATACATATATATATATATATGTGTATATATATATATATATATATATATATATATATATATATATAATCAATTTGATTATTAATTTTACTGCTTCACTTATACTCCATTCCTTCTTATAAAAAGCTTTATCACATTGATCTTTCACAGTTACCTAAAGACATTGAGCTGACTGTCCATCAAATGTCTAACTTTACTCGAATGAAGCAGAAATATAATATATGTGCAATATATTATTCATACTGAATTTCTTTATTTCTAACCCACCAATGTTTTCAGCAACTAAATCCCAAACAAATTTTATATTATTATATTAAAACAGTTCTGCTATTTATATATCCTTTAAATGATCATGACATTTAATTTCAGCATTAACTGGTATCTTTTTAAGATTTGCCATATACACTATCATAACCATACTTTGTATCATTTTATTTCCTTTATCTTAAAATTCCTTCTCTCTTTTGGTTACAAATATTTCCCACCCTAGTATCAAACAAGCTTATTAAATTAAATTATCATGCCATTTTTGTCTAGAATCCATGTATTTACCTTCCACATTTACTTTAAGAATATGTATATCAGTTAAACTTCAGATATTTTTTTATTTTTTTTCTCTGTGGGTTTTAATAATTCTTTAGAATTTTTCTTCATTATAGAGTCCAGCAAATGATCGTCTTCCTTCATTGTTTTCAGAATATACCTCAAATCTAAAGCTTTAAAATATATGAGTTGTATCATTCATAATCCCCCCATAATTTTTGTCACCATATACAAAACCCTCACTTTAGAGAGATTAGTTTCAAATCCCTTTTCACAGGAAAAATAAACATATAATTTCAGTCTCAAAAATACGTAATAAAAAATACAGCATTCCATAACACCCTTCCACTCCTAACACAGCAGATATAATAAACCTATTTAAATGCCATAAGGTAACTTTCCAATATTCCTGTTACTATCTTCATATTATATAGTCTTCTTCAGTTTGCTTTTATTGCCCTCATAACAGAAGAAAATGCACATTTCCAATCCATGTATTTCTCTTAAACCTTTACTCATCTCGATTTGGGAACAATGTTATATCAACTTAAACCCTTTGCAATGCTTCTAGAATATGTGGTTATGCATTTATCATATTTCACCTTACATTTATTTTTCAAACCAAGATTATGATATTTTAATATTTGAATTTAATTCCCACTCCCAACCATATGTGAATTGTTTAACCTTCCTTATTGCAAGACTCATCAAACAGTCTAGAAGCCACCAGCAATTAACTGTATGGTATGAACACCAGCAGAAAAAATGAAAAAAAAAAACTCATACAGAAACAAGACTTAGGAATTCAAACAGTAGTTGAAAATTCAAAACTTGTAATGTAGAGTAAGCGCTTTCGCAATGTGAGCATTGCTTCACCAGACATAGTGCAACAAACCACAAACCTAATTTAAATACTAGGATTATTCAATTAACTTAAGACAACAGCATGCAAGAGCCTTAAAGGTACAAAGACAATTAAGTTAAAAACAGTGCATATGAATAAAAAATACACAATAAAAATCTTCGAGTTCCTATCGTGAAATCGAACGTGAAGAACTTCGAATATCGGAAGACCGAACTTGGTAGTTCGAAAGGTAAGAATGTCAAAGCCATGGAAACCCAAATTCTTTCCCAGGGAAAGAATTTGGTTGGCTGTTTCTGCGGCTTCGGCATTTTCAGACCAGGTCAAGGTAAGTGTACGAATGGGTAGTCGTGGACTTTAGGGTTAGGGCGCAGGTCAGGTAAGTGTGCGGTAGTGATGGACTTTAGGGTTAGGGAGCGGGTCAAGTAAATGTGCGGTAGTGATGGACTTTAGGGTTAGGGCTGGGTTAAGGATAGTGCATAGATAGTGGTGTATGTTAGGTTTAGTGTAGGTTTTGAAGGTGTTTGGTGTGATTGTGTTATGTGTGTGTTTTTGGGAACAGCACATTTTTTTTCCCTGAGAAAAAAATTTGCTGTTTTGAAGTTTCGATGTTATCCAAATTCGATCTTCCAAGTTCGAACTTATGGTGTTCGATATTTTGGAAGTTTGATTTTGTGATATAGACCCAAAATCTTCTACCTTTTGGGTTTCCTAGACTTTAGAACAGGTTTCAGAGAAATAAAATCATTCAGCCCATGCCCTCTGTGTGCAGCTAACTTAAGAATCCAGTGAAGCTCAGTCCTTTCAGTTTCATTAATTAAATCCCAAGCCTGCTGTTCTCATGTACCACTTCCAAAACCTGAAACACAAAATTATGTTCATCACTGTCTTTGTTTGAGATGTTTCTCTATTGCACTATACTCTAAACCCCTACGGGCACAATAATAATGATCCCTGCTATGTTCTCTAAGATGCCTGCTGGTTTTGCCTAAGTAAAAAACAAAACATTTCCTGCAGTGGGCCAAATACACCAGATTCTTGGTGTTGCAATCTGCTGTAGCTCTCAAGTAAAAAAACTGACTATTGTCAGGATGTTTGACCATCACTCCATCTATAAAGGTTTGAGCTTCACTGGATTCTTACGTTAGACATTTGTGATGCATGACTAGGCTTAAAAAGACCCTTGTGGTCATTAACCTAGTAAACACCTGTGAACCTATGAACTCCATTGAACATGAGGAAGATAGGACAGTCAGTGTGTTACTGACAAAAGCTGCTATGGATACTGGCCTCTTGTAAGCTAAATGTCTCAATATCAATGACACAGAAAATGTGCAGGGCCATTACAGATGGACAGGCTAACAACACCTCAGTTTTTGAAATTTAACCCTAACCCTATAATGTTGTCCTTACTCCTAAAACTCTACCCCAATCCTAAGCCTAAAACTTTACTTTGAAATGATAAGGATCAGTGCTACAAATGTAAAATGCATTACGTACAGCAGAGTGAATTGCTTTGTGAGATGCAATGTACACCTTCTGTTTTACCACAGAAGCGGCACACTGTTTACATTTTTGTATAATCTGCAGTTAATCTCCTTCTGTACAGATTCCTGTCACTCACTGTACATAAGCACTGTCCATAAGTGCTTCCTTCAGCCTCATCTCTCTCAACTGTACATTGCTGCTCAGACCAGCTGGATAAAATGAATGATTCATTGCAAGCTGTCACTCGGCAATCCCCTCCCTGGCCCCATTTCATCCACAGGAACCTCCTCCCAGATTTGAACAGCTTACAGTGAAGGGGAGTGACAGGATGTACTTCACAGACCTGCAATGGGATAACCCTTCACTTCTGTTGTCATCACCTAAGGAGTTGATAACTGTGCCACTCTTGAGGGTCACAAAGGTGTCACTGCTCTTGCGACTATAGCATGGCATTACATTACCAACCCAATGCTGCCTGAACTGAGAGAAAAGGTTTAAGAGACAATATATATGCTCAATGTAATGCCTCCTATAGGCCTGAGACTCTCTACTGAATAGAATCTAGTCTAATTCTCATCCTGATATGCTCTCAGTCTCAGCGACACCTAAACATCACTCTATCCACAGTGACATGCGAGTCTCACAGGATGTATTTCCAAAGAATAGTGTTAGATGGTTTGTTTGACAATGCCTTTACTAAACCTCAGTCAGTTGCAAAAACTACTGAAGGAAAAAATTACTCAAAGTTCATGTGTCAAATTAGGCTGCTTGTGCAGAGAGCACCATTAGGGTTTTTGGATAAACGTGCATTTCACCACCTTGGTTTTAAACCTCCAAGGAAAGAATCACAGTTTTAACTGGAGTGCTTCAATGCCAGGGTATGTGTACAATATATACCACAAAACAATGTTTATTTATTACATTTGTTTACCGTGTAATGTCCGACTGGGCCAGGAGCCTGTGGAGGCTCGGGGAGAAAAGCTCCATTAAATATGTAATAGTAAAATACAAAAGAAACTAACATTGCTAACAAATTGACAATATTAACCACATCTTTCCAATGTCTTTAATAGTGGAGGTAGTATGGCAGTTAGCCTGAAAATTGTATTTATTTACTTTATTTATATATTATAAAATTATTATAATGTATTTATTTATTATAAAATTATAATTTATTTATTATAAAATTGTATTATTAGATAATACTATTTTTGTATACCTTGACAGCGAAATCCAGACCCATGTTTTTAAAATTAATATAAATTATACTTTACCTAGAAGTAATTAAAAAGTATGTGCAAGTGTGTGTGTTATTCTGTATATACAGACACACGAAAACCAAAGGTTAAAGAGGTCACAAAGACAAACCTTTCAGTGAAAACTGCAAAAAAAAATTCAGTTAAGCTAGAGTTGACACTGGGTGATACTTTAAATCTCCTGTAATGGAGGCCCATGGGATATATACAAATGACCCTTTAAGTACATGAAGTGTTTCAGCTACATGGCTTCTCAATGTCCATGACGTTTTTGCTTTTTCTTTTTGAGTATAAGCTTGGTTTAAAGACCCTGTTTTCTGAAGTATAGCCAAAATATACACTCATGCTGTGCTGACGAGGTCAATAAAAAGGCCAAAACATGCACTTCCACAGCTAGTGGGGTTTGACTTTTTATTGGCCTGAATTCAACCATAAAGACTTAAAAAGTCATGGACATTCAGAAGACATGCAGCTGAAACACAATGTATTTAAGGAGTCATTTGCATATATCCTGGGCGTCCATTACAGGATATTTAAGGTATCACACAGTGAAAACTCAGCTTGACTCAGTTTTCTTGCAGTTTTCATTATATATATGAGTGACATTTCTTAAACTGACTGTTGGAATAGGCGATAGGTGTTTTGTCAACAAAGCTGACTGACACTTGTGCAAAATTGCTGTAATACTGGGGTGGGGAAATAAGCCCTTTCCCAGGTATTGTGTGATCTTGAAGTTGGAATATTTAATTATCAGGGAGTTAGGACAAGTGTGGGGGGGGGCTTACTCCCCTTTAAAAACACTGTTTTTTAGTTGCATACGCTGAAGTTACATCTTGGAGCATGGTCTTTTTACTTTCACTTTGTATTTTATTATTTAGCATCATCATTAAGGACATTGCCATTCTGTACGCTTCATCATTAAGGACATTGCCATTCCGTATGCATCATCATTAAGGACATTGCCATGCTGTACGCATCATCATTAAGGACATTGCCATGCTGTACGCATCATCATTAAGGACATTGCCATTCTGTACTTTAGACACTTAATATAATATGCATACAATCCCTCCTGTGCATTAACTCCTCCATGGAAAGATTTGAACACAAAATGATCCTTTAGTACTAAAACTAACCTAGAACCCTCATCAAACTCCAAATCTGAACTTTGCTAAGGCCAATTACTTCAAACTAAGCGACAGCTTATTAAACTTCCAAGCCCCTCTGTACCTGGATAACACCGAGGGCTACTCTGAGCTGTATACAAAAGCACTGTACAACCACATTCATAGCTGCATCGAGGAGGCAGTACCTTTGCCTGAGTCAAACCTATGATTACTGGCAAAAATAAACCACCCCGAAAGACCACTAGTATAAATGGGTTATTCAACAAAGGAAAAATAGGATCATAGGAGATTACTAGGCTATTGACCAAAGGTCATTTCAAGTCTAGCTGTTTCATCCCAATGTAATGCCATAGAAATGTTAATTAATACCCTCTCCAAAGCAAAGAAGGGACAGACAAAACAGTGCAAAAATACATTTACCTGTCTAAACAAAGAAATCTGACAGTTGATCATATCTGTCAAAGTAAACAATGATGCAAAAGTAGCCTCCCAGGTGAAAGATATCCATGAGGCTTTTTTTTTAATTATGTTCGTAACTTCAGGGAAATGCTCAGCAATGTGCTGAGTTAATCGTGAATGGCAACACTTGCACCTAGCCTAAAACTATAGCAAACCTGCTGGCTGACAAGTTCAGTTCAAACTTCTCCTCCCCAACACCTCCTACCATACCCAAAGAAATACCCGCAACCATTCTCTTCTTACTGGTCATTATGAGGGAATAGGTCCTTACTGTGCACCGTTAAGCCAAAAGCATAGCCTCCATGGGTCCCAATAATATCATCCCAGGATGCTTCTTAAATAGGTTAAAATAGAATCTGTCAGGATGGGTTCCTATCACTTTGTCAAACTTTTAAAAGTTTGAACGTCATATGGTCAACACCATATGATCGAATTTTTAAAAGTTCGAACGTTTCAATGGAGATCCCTGTACAGTGCGGCAATGGAAGTTTTCCATTATCTGCACTATAGTACAATCTCAGAGTTGGTATATTTAAAGAGCAGGGGGGTGTGGTGGTACAGCGGGGCTTGCCCCCCTCTGCTTAAGCTTTCAGGTAGGCCTTTTCTGTTTTTTTTTTTTTTATTTGAGTTTTGAACTTTTAAGAGTTCGAACATATGGTCTCGACCATATGGTGATTGAAATTTTAAAAGTTTGATTATGTGATATAGACCCTGTCAGGACCACTATAAACCCTCTTTAATGACAGCCTCCAGATGGGCTTTGTCCCAGAGGAATGAAAGACTGCAAAAGATGTCAAGGGGGGGTGGCTCATCAGTTGACCCAGGGAACTACAGACTCATAAGCTTCCAGTCTTATCTGCAAGTTCATGGAGAGCATTATCAAAGACCTGATCAATAATAACACAGGAACTCTCCAAACACTGGGCAAGACCTAATTTGAATTTGTCAAAGGGAGGTCTTGCCTGCTCAGTCTGGCGGACTTCTTCGAGAAAGTCAACAGGGCCATGGATAAGGATAAAATAGTACACACTGCTTATCTAGACCTGGCCAAAGCTTTCAATAAAATCCCCAACTCAGAGATCATAGCTACATCCATTTCTGATAAGAAACCTGTTACTGGTGGTGTCCCACAGAGTCAATGTTAGGACCCCTCCTGTTTGGTATATACTTCTTTGAAGTGAAGGTAAATTTTAGGAGCCTCTGGCTCACCGAGTTTGTTGATGACTGTGAGCTGGGAGTTATCACTGAATCCCCAAACGATGTTGACATCCTACAAACAGGCCTAAATATGACAAACGAGTGGTGCCAAAACCATGGTCTGAGACTGAATGCTAAAAAATGCATAATCATACCCTTCAGTAAATCAGATATTCATGGGTGCCGGAACCATAGAGTCAGGGGGAGGGGGAGCCCCCCACTTTTACAGCTGCAAGACCTGTCAGGAAAAAATTAATGAAGTGGAGTTTTCACGCTAACGTGGATTTGTGCATGAAGTTAAACTAACTAAACTAGCTGTTCTTGTTCTCTTATTGCTCTGTGTTACAGGAGTTATGCTGCTGGTACTGTCAGAGCCAGAGTCATGACAGTATTGAGAGTTTTGTTCTTTTATTTGCAGGAGCTATGCTGCTCCTGTGTGTGTGTGTGTGTGTGTGTGTGTGTGTGTGTGTGTGTGTGTGTATGTGTATGTGTGTATAAAATGCCCCAGTTAGGTATACTTGGTGGTTAGTGTTCCTTAGGCTCAAACAAGAGCTTGAATTCCCTACCCATGCCACCACTTGTGATTCAGGGAGTTGAGTCCATAGTTCTCAACTGTCCAGATTTTCACAGAATATTTGGCTCATACTTTTGGTCTGTTCCTCTTAAAATTTGTGGTCTCCTGGCAAATCAGTGAGAACTGAATTCACTAAATAATGATAGCCCTTTAAGTTTCAGTCTTCCCATCTTTCTGGAAATACATGGCAACACAAAACACTTTATTTTAGCAACTTTCTAAGATTATACAAGCAATATTTAAAATGCGTCCCTGGGTTTTAGGCTTTTGCCCCGCCCAAATAAATTTTAGTTTTTCCCAGATTTCTTGGGCTGCAAAGTTGAGAGATTTAGTTGAGTGTCAAGTAGATTTTCCAAGGAGCTGAGAGCTTCAAGGGAAGAGCAGGTTAATGTTACTTATGCTAAGTCATTTGCATTGTTAGTAGCACAACAGGTAGTATCCTTGCTTTTGATGCAGAAGGCTGTGGATTCTACTCCCACAGTATGTAGATGGATTGCTGATACTGCACTGTGTTGTACTTTAAAGGGAGTTGATACTGCAGTCCTATGAACATCCTCCTTTGGAGGAGTTACCTAGTAACTATGTTTCTGTTATCAGTTTGCCATCAATTCCCCATTGCAAAATTACTAGCTTATCCTTTTTTAATGTAGCATAGGCAATTTATTCTTCAAGGACAACAGGCACTTTATTTGTAGATGAAACAATGAAATATAAAGTTGTTTGCTAGCAGCAACCTCTTCATTAGTTACAGGTCCCTTTACTGTGGAATTATTTAGATTACTTACTTCTGCAGAGATTTTGCATATTTACTGATACTGGTGGATTGTAATAACAGAAGTCTGAGTAGTCTTTTATGGTTGAAATTTTCTGAAATGTGTAGTTTTTCATTATTGGTTCATACATTTTGTTTCATTGCTTACTAGAAGACTGTTCCAAACTACAAATTTAATACACATTCTAACAAGTGATGCTGTATTATAAAAGGAATATAATTTAATACAATCAGGTTCATACAATCAGGAAGGTGAATCAAAGAATGCATACATGTATGCTTGCTCACAGGATGCAGTAGTTCAAAATAGGGGAAGAGACCAGTTACTAATGGAGTCCCCCAGGTTTCGGTGCTGAGACGTTTTCTGTTTGGCATATACATCTCAGACGTAGAGGGAAATACCAAAGGGCTTTGGCTGACTAAGTTTGAGATGACTGCACGCTAGGAGCAATTATTGAATCCCCAAATGACTTAGCCATCACGCAGGAAGGTTTGTCCCAAATGATAACTGGTGCCAGAACCATAAACTGAAACTAAACTCCAAGAAATACATTATCACATCCTTTGGAAAGTCATCTACTCCAGGGAACTGCCAAACTGACAATACCCCCTAAGAACTGACCCAGATGTTTGGCATTGTGGAACTTGTGTGTACAGTGACCTAACTTTTGACCAATATGTGCCCAGCATCATAAGAAAGTCTTTCTATATATTGCACAGCTTATAAACAAATTGATTTTAACTAGATCTAGAGATGCTATTGTCCCTCTTTACAAAGCCCTGATTAGGTCAATTATTTTGTATAATGTCCACTTTGGCATGTTATCTGTCCAGACCCATGCAACAATTGGAATACCCACAGAGATACCTTCCTAAAAGGATACAAGTCCTAAACAATAGGTTTTGCATGGATCACCTCAAATATTTATCACTATACTCAATATCCTACAGAGTTCTTAGAGGTGACAAGTCTGGCATACAAGGCATCCTCCAACCTAATACAGATGGACCTACTGAACATCAGCAGGTCAAATGGCATCAGAAATACTCAGTCCAGGTTTCTAAACTGAATGTTGTGGAGACACAGATATATATCACAGAGGTTGCCACTGTTCCGGAACAGTCTATCCATTCAAGTAAAACAAGGCTCATTCCTGTCCACATTCAAATGCAACTTGGATCTAAGGATGGGTAATAGAAAATGTACTCCAGGATTGCCCCTCATGCCACTAATGGATAGAGGCAGTTCCTAAATGCTGCATCCCTTACATGGGTCCCCTCAAATTACCTATAGTATGATCACATATATTCTCACTAGGGCTAATATACAGTTATCAGCCACGGGAGAGGTAAGACCAATCAGGAAATGTTAATTCAAGCACCAAAAGGGAAATTGGCTAAGTTTAAAATGTCCTCCAAGTGAACCTATGTTGTAGTAGTAAATAGTTTTAACAAATTGCCCTTTTTAGATCACTAAGTGCCCCTCTCACCCTCCACCCTCCACCCTCCACCCACCCAGTCTTCAACAGCTTCCAGCACCTCTGCAGATATCCCTGCAAATCATACCATATCAGCGATGTAGATATGACCAACTACTTTTACATGGTCTATTGTTTTTTCCACCCTTAACAGCAGGCATATAGCAAATGTGTGTTTGGGAACCTACATTGTTTACAGCTCTTGTGGGAATTAGCTGTTTCTTTATTTCTCTCTTGTCATTTCTGGATGATGTTTGGAATGTCGAGCCATTTGTTCTTAGGAAAAAAGAAAATATTGTTATATTTGAAGTTTTGTTATACAGGCATAGTAGAACAAGTCATTTTATTTATTTATTTTATTTTCTAGTTCACAATATAGCTAAAACCATTTTTTTCAGTGTTTTATCAAAATTTTCCAGATGAAAAGGAGGTTAGTGTTTATTAAAAACAAAGAGACAAGCTCCCATTCAAAGATAGCTGTCTTCTCTGATAGCTGGCATAGTTGTGCTGATGTCATTTTATTTCTGTTTTTCACAGTTGCTAATATATTACAGCCATGAGCTGTAAACAAATACGTGCATATTCATTTTCATTCCTGAGAATATTATTTACATTTGCTTCCTTGTTTTTAAGATCAGTTGCTCTCTCTATTTTTGCAGTGACTTTTAATACTCCTTTGCTACTCCCTTTCTGACAAGATTATGTCAGAGAGATACCTTTTTCTCATAACTTCGACTTATAACAGAGTACTATCACAGTGACAGTATCGTTAGACTAAATGACTGACAAGAGGCACGCATTTCAGAGAAAATGGAAGGACTTGGTATGAAGTATGAAGGTAGTAGGCATAGGCTGTACATTACCTGTGTGATTTTGGCCTTTAGTGTTCTTTCTTGTGAGGTTGGTTTATCATAATTACATGTCAGGGTGGTGCGTAGGTATTGCATCCTCAGCCCGTTATCATGAGTTTGCAGAGTGAGGTAACATCCTAAGCTGTGTATGATGCAGAGAGTCCCTGCTTGAGAAAACCCTAGACATAATGGCCCTGATTCCAAAAGACTTGCTGTCAGTGTAAGTGATCACTTAGTCTAAGAGCAGGCTGAGAGCAGGTATTTTGGAATCTGTCCCCTGGTGTAAGCCTATTTATAGATAGGCCTTACACCAAAGTAAGTCACTTACACTGAGAGCAAGTCTTTCAAAATTAGGGCAGATTTAACACTGGGAGCAATTCTTGGAATGTGGCCTGACGCATTGCTTGCTAGATGCAAGGGTTTCAGTAATATTTTTGCTTGCCTGTTTTTCACTACCTCTTTATTATTTTTTTTTACAAATGTATGAATGTACAGCCCAACAAACACTACAAAGCTCTCCTGCTTACAGTGGCAGCTCAGCCTGATTGTGATTACGATTATAACGCCCAGTCATTACACTGCAGACTATCCATGGCCTTTCATGTATGTGCATGCTTCGTAGTGCCTCAATGCTGATGCTGATAAATACCTCAAAAACTAAACGTATGAGATTTGGGAGACAAAAACTGAAAGGGGAATATTTAACACAGCACACAGTGATTGAAACTCTAGATTCATTTAAGGACTTGAGTATACGGGTAGATCCAACTATGACTTTTTCTAATCATATCAACCAATTGGTTAATGATAGCCATAGAAATATAGGTTATATAAAAGATTTATAAAGTCTAGGAAATTAGAAATGATGAAGTCATTGTTTGTTAGTTGCATTAGACCCAAACTTGAGTAAGGAATAACAATATGGAAACCTTATAAGAACACAAGCATGAATAAACTGGAAAGAGTACAACGGAAATATACCAAGGGTATCCATGGATGTGAAAATTTAACTTACTATGAAAGACTAAAATATCTGAACTTGTAAAGTGTCTCTTACAGATAACTAAAAGAAGACCTTATTTAGGTATAGAGGGCATTTAGAGACTACCTCTGGGAATGTTGGGGGTTATCAAAAAGTAGTAGGGAATCATCGGACAACCTATGTAGAAGGTTCTATAGGAATGAGAAGTGTACTAATTGCTTCTCTGACAGAGCAGCTGATGCTTGGAACAGACTACCAAATTGCATTAAAACTAGTACTAGTTTACATATTTTAAGAACAGCCTGGACGCTTATTATGGGAACAAGAGTTTTGGTATATTGGCAGACTAGAAGGGCATTAATGCCTGTGCTTGAAATATTTGTATGTATGTATGTACTCACATTCTCAATATGTTGTGGATTGTGTTCTAGTTGCCGGCAGATGTATAGACTTAACATTAGATAATCATTATATATATATATATATATATATATATATATATATATATATATATAGCTATATATGTATACGCACGTGGGTGCACTAGAGTCCATACCCCATGTTATGTGCAGCAGTGTTATACAATACATTTTGTAGGGTGCGCAACAGAATTACATGACCTGGCTGTAGGCACGCACCTCATCACCCATGTAGTTGGGCCCATTTTTCCAAATATGCTAATGATATAATTTCAATGGCTAGACGTCTCTTCAGTGCAACTGCACAGGGAACCTGTCGAAAGAACTAGCGACCATGTACTGCAGAAATAGAATAGCATAGTTGGGCCCATTTTGCCAAAAATGCTAATGATAGAATTTCAATGGCTAGACATCTCTTCAGTGCAATTGCACAGGGAGCCTGTCGAAAGAACTAGTGACCATGTACTGCAGAAATAAAATAGCACAGTGGTAGTAGCTGCTCACAGGATCATATAGGTTGTTGCTACCAAACCAGCAAAGCTTAATGGCACTGCCCCAACCTGACACGAGGATTTCCATACACATCTATGTGAATGGGGTTATGCATAAGCCATGATCCCTGTAAGCAGGGAAATCAGGGAATGTATGCCTTGGTTATAGTGCCAACAGGTGACATCACACCTTTGTAGCACTGCAGATTCTGCATAACCTATGTTGGACACCATTCCTACTAACAGGCTCACTTAGGGAATCTATTGTACTTGTGCACCGTCTGTGTTTGCTTACTCACTGTCTGTCACTGAGTAGGGATGTCAGTGGCTGCGTTTTGCACTGACTTTGCTTCAACATAGTTAACATCAGTGGATCAGGCTGTGAAGAGATCCCCAGAACCCATGCGTAACACAGTTAACATCAGTGGATCAGGCTGTGAAGAGATTCCCAGAACCCATGCGTAACACCCCGAAGTATTTTTTTCTGTCATTTTCATGTTTACACGAGCTTAATCTTCAGATATAACGTATACTAATGGGGTCTGCCAGTGTTGTACCCTCTAACTGCTATTATTTGCTTTGTATTACTTTTCCTGCAGAAAACATGAGAACTTTTGAAAGACCCTTGAATATTTCAAGAGTGCCTACTAAAGATAATCACTTTCCACAATGTAAGATTTGTAGTCTGTCATTTTAAAACAGCATGCTAAATTTTGATGGTAATTAATAAAGTATGGTCATGGGTTATTTTGATATTCTAAATGAACAAATCCTGGTGGTGCAGTGTAGCACAGGGCATAATTGTGTACTGCATAGTCTTTTTGTTTATTTTTTAATTCATTTCATCACTGACTTATAATCACTTTGCTCTTACAACCGAGGATGCATTTTTAAGTGTTATTTGCACAGCCTGTACTGAGGGTCCACAGGGAAATTTCCACTGTGGCTGATTACTGTAGAAGGGATCACACACGACATGCAATGCATGCAATTTTGCATAACTACCACTCTCTCTGTGGTATAGGTGTCCCCAATTTTCTCCACAACAGGGGCACAGTTTGTTTGCCTTTTTTATAACCAAGCTTAATTTGGGTTCCAATTTTGATTGGTAAACTAGCGTCTACACTTAGTACAGCCTTCTAATTCTTAGAAAATATGTTTATAAGAGGGGAAATGCCAGGTGGAAGTAAGGAAATACATAAGTGCCTGAGGAATTTTTATTGTCCTTAACTACTCATAGCTAGATTATTCATCACCCCCTCCAGTAAAAAAATTGGAATAAAGCTACAATTTCTCTCATTCAAAATCTGTATTTCTTAACAAGTCAAGTGGATACCCTCATTCTAGAAACATCTTATTTAAAGTCTCTAACTCCTGCTGGAAACATAATTCACTAAAGGTCATTTATGACACTGTCACCATTTGGCCCTTAACTAAACTAGCCTTTGTTTGTGTGGATGGTAACTTTGATAATTTAAGAACTGGAAAATGTTTGCTTCCGATATATTACTGACTCAAAACAATTCCCTGAAAGATTTTTATAGATGGCCACAAAAAAATCAGAAGACCAGCACTGTTTGATGTAGAGTTTAAAAATTCAATAAACTTAATTAAATGTTCTGGTCAACCTGTCCATATCAAGCTGTTGACACTAAAAAGCACAGATACATTTGCACATGCTGAAACCATTCACTTATGAAAACATGGCTTGTTTCCCATACGTACATCACCATGTTGGCATAAGTTGGGGCAAAGCTTGGTCCCATTGCAATACCAGTTCTCTATTTAAAATACTCACCCACAAAAAACAAATAATTGTTTTCAAGTACAAGATCCAAAAATTCAGTAAACCTTCTAGCATGGTGGGTGAAACTGTTGCTCTCCATCAGGGTGTCATTAAACCAATCAACTCTAATATAGTGTGCAACAAAAATAATATCTTGCTCAAGTCTACGTTGGCTGATAGCTTTTAAGAAATGCCAAGAGTCTTTCAAAACATATTTGTCACGGATAACCTGCTTTAACGTGTGCTCAATATACTTAGCATATGCCTCAGGTTTAGACTTTCCTGAAGCTATTGAGTCTCAGTGGTGGTTCCAGAAGAGACTTATGGACCTTGGGGATACCAAAGATCTCTGGAATAACATGGTGGTAAACCTGTAAGAATTTAAAACAACTTGGGTGAAATAAAATTGTCGGACAACAGCTCATAACAATGTGTCAATATGCCAGTGTGCAAATTTTACTTTAATTTACATGGATTAGTACCTAGAAGCTTCCATTAACATTTCAGTTATTTTCCCAACATAGTTCTGGCATTCCATAAGGATGACCTCTCCACCTCCCTTATCAGGCTTTATAATATGAATAAACCTGTTCTGTTTTAAGGTGCAAAGCTATCTAGAGTCATCCCTGAACAGGTTATAACACATTTGTTTCCTTTTGTGTGTGCCAAGTCACACAGCTCAGTTTCAGACCAGGATACATAAACTATCAAGTGGTGACTCAAAGGTTGGAAATTAAACTTGCTTTTCTTAGTCAGTACCGTACCTCTCAACTGTCCAGATTTTGGAGGGAACCCTTAATTGTTCTCACATCTTTGGTCCTTGCCTGGTAAAACTGTAAATTATTTTGAGAAGTTCTATGTTAATAGTAACATAATTTATATATAATTATATTTATAGCCCCTACTCTTGTACTTTCTCCATAATACTTTTTTTTTTGCTTTGCCTGTAAAACTGGAGGGAAGTTTGAAAGGTATGCAATAAATGATCACTTACCAAGGTAATAGCTTGCTGGTCAGCTAAGAGCAGTTCCAAGTTGTTTTTACTCATGAATAATTTCAGTCCCTTAATGCAATTTACTTCACAGAAGGGTGTTACAGAAACAAAAGTCAAGCCTATTTTGAAAAGATCAAAAAAGGCTGGAGTAATCTCCCTAGTACTGTATTTAAAGATCTTAAAGCCAGCTTTTCCGATGAGAACTGCTGTCTGGCTTATACACGTCAATCTCACCCCCTTGGTTTCTGATTCCTCCTCCTCTGTTGTGGTAAGATTCGCTTTCTGACTGGTAGAATTCCAATCCATCCAATGTTTCTGGTAATGGCTACTGCCTGCTAGCCATTCTGACCTCCTTTTATTTTTTTATTTATTTAACATTTGTTTACCAGGAAAGTCCGACTGGACACAGGTCCATTTTCAGCAGAGGCCAGGGGAGAAAAGCTCCAACAATATGAAAAACAAACAAACATTATACCACAAGAAAATTACAGAGTACAGATCAACAATGAAACTACTCACTGCAAAATATAAATAACAGAGAGATGACACCTTAGCAATTTTAACAAAATTTGTACTTTGTCCTTAACAGAAATGTGTCCTTAACAGAAATCTTCTACCAACATCGTTGTCAATATCTTGGGCATTACCTTTACATT
This sequence comes from Protopterus annectens, assembly GCF_019279795.1. Taxonomy (NCBI): domain Eukaryota; kingdom Metazoa; phylum Chordata; order Ceratodontiformes; family Protopteridae; genus Protopterus; species Protopterus annectens. Next base: position 874,584,480 of record NC_056733.1, read on the forward strand.
CATTGAATTCCACTAAAACAGATTTATCGACTAAGTCATGAACTGCAGTTTTCTTAGAAAATGGGTGAGGATATACTTTTCCCTGCTTGTAATCTTTCCTATCACAATCTAACTTTATTCATTTTCCTGTTTACAATGATGTCACACTTGTTATCGCCACACAAAAAAATGGTCTCAAATTCATTTTTTTTAATTTAAACAAATCAGTTTTATTCAAAGATTTTAATGTTCTTATTTACAGTTTCCATTTCCTGTAAATCATACAGTATATGTACATGCGTAATCTCCACCTCTGAATGATCGTGCAATCCAACAAGACAGAAATTTAAATGCGAGTCACTCAAGCACTATTAGGGAATTTCCAAACTCTAAGTTCCTTTGGTACATGCTGACTCCTCAAACTTTCTTTAAGAAAAGCATTTTCCAGCTCCAATGCCTTGTATTTAGTACTCTTCTTCTATAACAATTTTAATGACGATTCAAAATTTAAATGTTTCATGACTTTGTCTGCATCAGCACACTCTGCTCCAAAAGATGTTTTTTATTCAGCCAGTCATCTGGTGTGTCACTCCATGGACATTATGGACATTAGATACAGAAGCAGCAACCCCACCACCGCACTTACTTCATTTATAGTGTCCTTCACGTGCTCTGTGTTGTCACATTGTTCACTCACTGTGCTGGAATAATTGTATGGGTAAATAAAGGACCGTGTTGTATAAGTTGTATTAAAAGTGTAAGATTTCCCAAAGTCTGCAGCAATTCCGGAGTTGGAGTTCTTCCCAAACAGCAACAGGTGTTCTATAGTTCCTCACCAGAAGCTGAATTCAGTGGTTCACCATAATTTGCTGCTGCCATGGTCATGATGATCTAAATCACAGAAATCAAATCCAAACCAAGCTCAAACATGTAATAAACAGAAATCCTGATGAAAACATGTCAGTATAAGGCAGTAGAATAAGGCAAGCACAGTTTTAATTTAACACTTTCATCTAAAAAATCATAGACTTCTTCAAAATGAAATCTACTGAACAGCACATGACATTTAAATACCAGAAAAGTCACATGACAGCTAGTAAGGACATCACATCATCCAATACATTTAAAGAGATGGTGAATAAATACACAAATATTTTAAAACACAATGGCAAAAAACACATTTATACAAAATACATTGTTAAAACAAGCTTTTTTCGTATTGTAAAATAGCAGCCGTCTTCTTTAAAAGACAGCTGACAGAAACTGAGTCATTTAATTCTGGAAACACTGCTGCATTGAATTTAATCTGTCAGAAAAGTTTGCTTGCCTCTAAGTAAGTTTTGCAGTCACCACCTCTCAGGGGCTTTACTTCCTTTTTCAAGATAAAAAAATTAAATTGAACAAAATTCTATCAGGTAAAAAAATGCCTATATAAAGCATTTGCTGCATCTTAATGCTATACTCATGATGATAAACGGGTTGCCTCAAAGTATGTTCAGTCTTTCCAATACTAAATGCACTGCAGGAATCATTATTTTGCAATATAAACAACCCAAGTTCCACATGAAAAATTCCCTTTACAACTTCTACAAAATAAGGGTGCACATAAACTTCATCCCTCTCAAGCGTAAGTGGGCATTGTATACAGGCACCTTTTTTTTTTTACTTTCAGTGTGGGGGATATGCTCCAGTAAATTCTTCATATTTTTTCCTTTTTTTTTTGAAAAAAAAAATAATTTGGGTTCCAATTTTGTTTCATAAACTAGAATCCACACAAATGACAGCCTTTCAGTTTTTAGAGAAGATGTCTATAAGAGGGGAAGCCAGGTGAGATTAAGGTAACACAAACATTCCTGAGGAATTTTTATCATCCTTAACTTTTGTATTTTTTACTACTCGTAATCAGATTATTTTCCACCCTAGTAGTAATAATTGGTTTACTGCTATCATTTCTCACATTCAAAATTTGTAATTCAGTACATTTTAGCAAGTCAAGTAGATACTCTCATTCCAGAAACTTATTCTTTAAATTCTTTGACCCCTGCTGGAAATGTAATTCACTGGAGGTAATTTGTGACACAATCACCATTTGGCCCTTAACTATACTAACATTTTGTTTGTGTGGACAGCAACATACTTTAAATAAGGACATTAAAAGTCTTGATCAAATGATTAATAGGTTCATGGGTATATACTAGGCTAATGACCACCTAACTAAGTGAATGTTCATAGGTTCATAGTGATATACTAGGCTAATGACCACCTAAGTGAATGATCATAGGTTCATAGTTATATACTAGGCTAATAACCACCAGGGCCTTTATAAGCCACACAACCCAGTCCAATTGCATCCTTGTATATCACAGGTGTTTACTAGGTGGGGGTATATTAGTTAGAAAGTTTCTAAAGGTTATGGGGGTGTTAATTTGGGCGTAGTTACTATCTGCTTCTGTCATTGGTCAAGGTTACACTTAACTAGGCTTAAGGATGGACTCTGCTTCATATAGATGGGAAGCCTGTTCCATAGCTTGGGATCCTCTGAGACACATCTGTTTTACCAACATGTCCTATTTATGTCTCAAGCAAAATTTAAATCCTTGCATGTAGTGGTTCTGATTCTGTTCATTTTGTGGATGTGCAAAACTTCCTTCAGAGCGGGATCCAAGGATGTCTTATATGCCAGGCATAGATCGCTTCTCAGTAACCTGTAGGAGACTGAGTATAGAAAACAGGGGTTTAAGGCAATCCATATAAGACAATGTGTTTATACTCTGGATTCTCCTGGTTAAAAAAAAAAAAAAAAAAAAAAACTTTGTGGGCATTCTAGCTGTTGCATATGTCTGGTCAGGTGCATAATGAAGAGGGCATTATACTCAATGATGGGTCTAATAAAGGCCAAATAAAGTGGCATTATGACTTCCTTGGACCTGGATGCTATGCCCTTATTTATAAGTTGAGCAACATGGAATAATTTCTAACTACCTTGGCCATATGTTGGTCAAATGCAAGATTGCTGTCTACATATTTTCCCAGAATCCTGACTACTGGGTCATCTCTTAGCAGTGTCTTATCAATGGAGGAATTAACCTGGGTGACAGTTTTCCCAAAAGGCACTATAATGGATTTCTTGGCACTGAGTTTTAATTTTTGATTTTGGCACCAGTCATTTGTCTGTGTTAAGATATTTGTGTTGTGGCAGAAATCTATGACAGTTCCCTATTTAAGGTCATCTGCAAACTTGGTCATCCAAAAGTCGACATTAGCCTTTACCTCTGAGAAGTAGACACCAAGCTGGAGCAGTACCAGCATGGAACCCTGAGGTATCTCACTGGTGACCGGATTCTTAGTGGAGATGATCTGAACAACCCTGATTTGCTGTGTCCTGTCTGCGAGTCAGCTTGCAATCCAGCAAGTTGTGTATGGATTTATGCCTAGTTTGGTGAGTTTGCCCATAATACCAGAATGGGGTATTGTATCAAGTGCCTTAACAAGGTCCAGGTAGGTAGTATGCATGATTTTCACCTTATCCATTGTCTTGGCATCCTTCTCAAACATGTCCCACTTGGTTTAGTAGGCATGACCTTCCCTTTTTAAAGCCAAACTTGGTTGGGTCCAGTGTCTGAAGGTTGCCTATGTCTTTGTTGTCCATTTCCATGATAATTCATTCAATGGCTTTGCATATTGGACTAGTCAGACTAATAGGGCTTTAGTTTCCAGGGTCAGTTCATGGTCCATCCTTGTGAAGTGGGATAATTATTGCAGTCCTCCATTCTCATAGTACAAAACCTGTTTTTAGGCTATAGTTGAAAAGTGACTCAAGTGGTCCTGATTGCAGTCCTCCATTCTCATGGTACAAAACCTCTTTTTAGGCTATAGCTGAAAAGTGACTCAAGTGGTCCTGATATGTCTTGTTTCAAACTATTTAGGAGGCATCCCATGATATTGTCAGGACCCACTGAAGCTGTACTTTTGGCTTTAGCCAACACTGCCAGGACATGCTCCCTGCTAATAGTTGGGAAGGTTATGCTAGTAGGTATTTTAACGCTGGTTTGATGTTTGAATTTAGCAGGTTAAAATTTATCCCTACCCGTCTTCTAAGAAAACTGAAGCTCATGACAGTCAAGATGATGACTTAGTTGATGAACCTGTTTTAGTGGAAGCCAATAAATACTGTGAAGGTAATAATATTTCCAATGCCCAAGACACTGGCAACCATGTTATTTTTTAGAAGGTTTTCCATTAAGGAGATCAGAACAGATAGCAGACAATAGCTATTACCAGAACCATCAGGGCAGATTGCAATTCTACTGATCAGGAAGGAACTTGCACCACAATAGGAGAAGGAGGAATCAGAGAATGAGGGGGTGAGGACAACATGCATAAGTATGAACAAAGTTTTTATTCAAAAAGGTGGCTGTAAAATATTGAACTACAGTACTATGGAGATTACTCCAGGCTTTTTTTTTTTCATTTTTTCATAACAGGGCTTACTTTTTTCCTGTGATGCTTTTTTCCGAAGTAGACTGCATTAAGGAACTAAAATTTTTGTGCCTAAAAATAACTTGGAACTAATCTTATCTGACCAGCAAGCTATATTGTACTAAGGGACCATCTAGTACTGACTAAGAAAAGCACATTTAATCCTCCCGAATCCCCATTTGATGGTTTATGAAACCCTGTCTAAGACTGAGCTTTGTGAATTGACAAAGGAAAGGAAAAGAAACAAATGTTTTATACCCTGTAAAGGGATGAAGCTAGATTGTTTTCCACCTTAAAATGAACAGCTTTATTCGTATTATATTGTATTATTCGTATTATGAAACATGACTGGGGAGGGTTGTGCTTGTACAGAACTAGAACTATTCTGGGAAAATGACTGAAATGTTAACAGATACTTCTTCATTCTGTTAATTGCTGGGATCCTTGGTATCCCTCAAGTTCCATATGAGAGCCATAGTTGCTTCAGAAAAGTTTAAAACTGGGACATATGCTAAGTATATTGATCACAGGTTAAAGCAGTTTTTTGATGACAAATGTATGTCTTGAATGACTTCTGGCATTTCTTAAATGCTGTGAGCCAAATTAGATTTGAACAGGATGTCATTTTCGTTAGAATCAATGTAATTGACCTCTTTTCTTGTACTCCAAACTCTGTTGGAGTTGATTGGTTAAATGACCACCTGATGGAGAGCTAATTGAATTTTTGAAATGTGTACTTGAAAACAATTATTTGTTCTTTGTGGGTGATTATTTTAAACAGAGAACTGATATTGCTATGGGAGCAAGCTTTGTTCCACCTTATGCTGACATGGTGATGTATGTATAGGAAACAAGGCATGCTTTTATAAGTGAATGGTTTTAACATTTATGGCTATATCTCTGCTTTTTAGATTACATATTTTTTATATGGAAAGGTTGACCAGAACATTTGATTAAGTATGATGAAATTTTGAATTCTACAACAGATTTCTTTAAAATGTACACACTGCTGGTTTTCTGAAGGTGTGAATTACCTTGATGCGACCATCTATAAAAAATGACAAAGAATTGTGTTCAATCAGTAATATATTGGAAGCCAACATTTTCCAATTCTTTCTTAGATTATTGCAATTACCATTCACATAAATAAAAGGTTAGTATAATTAAAGGCCAAATTGTGAGAATGGCAAGAATGATCTTCATTGAATTATGTTTCCAGCAGAAGTTAGATACTTTAAAGAATATGTTTCTAGAATGAGGATATCCACTTGGCTTGTTAAGAAGTGCTCATTTACAAAATTTGCATAAGAGAAATGGTAGATTTAATCCAATTATTATTGGAGGTGTTGGAGATATGGAGAATAATCTATGAGTAGTGACAGAAATACAAAAGTTAGGGACAATTCAAATTTCTCTGGAACTTTTGTATTACCTTACTTCCACCTTGCTTCCCCTCTTATGGAAACTTTTCTAGGAATTGGAAGGTTGTAGTAAATGCAGACCTTGGTTTACAAAAAAAAAATTAGAACCCAAATTAACTTTTGTTTTTTAAAAAGGAGTAAATATTAAGAATTTAGTGGGGTGCACCCTCCATGAAAGTAAACGACCTAACAGAATGTTTAAGTGTGGAACCTGTGCACAATATCCACTTTTACTTGAGGGGAATGAATTTTATGTGACCCAGATTATGTCAAAAATTGTAAAGGGTATTTTTCCTGTGGACTGGAAAATATGATTCTTCCTGTGATTGGGAAGACTGAACGTGCTTTGAGGAATTGTATTTATCAACATATGTATACTATTAAGACACGTGATACAACAAACACCTTATGTAGACACTCTATTACTTGACAAAATTCTGTGCAATTTATTTATTTTTTCATCTTGGAAAATGTAGTAAAGCCCCCGAGAGGTGGTGACTGGAAAACTCAATTAGAGACATGTAAACTTTTCTGGCAAATTAAATTCAGTGCAACATTGTTTCCAGGATTAAGAGACTCAGTTTACATTAGTGGTCTATTAAAGATGAGGCTGGTGTTTTATGATAAAATTTTTTTAATAATGTATTTTATATAAATGTGCTTTTTAACATTGTGTTTTAAAATATTTGTGTATTTATTCACTGTCTCTTTAAATATATTTAAATGTATTGGATCATGTGATGTTCTTACTAGCTGTCATGTGATTTTCCTAGTATTTAAATGTTATGTGGCGTTCAGTATATTTCATTCTGAAGAAGTCTAGGATTGTTTAGATGAAAGCTCTAAACTAAAACTGTGTTTGCCTTATTTTACTGCTTTGGACTGATGTGTTTTCAACTGACTCACATTAACTACAATACATCAACTACAAATAATGCAGAATATTCTTTACAAAGATTTAGTGAGATGATGTTATTTACAGAAAGATGGAAAAGTTTCCATGCATTGAATTGAGCAGAAAAGTTTAGTTGCGATAGGCAAAAGTGATCTGAACATAGAAGATATGCATACAAATGGTAAAAATGATTTTAGTAAAATTCACAGTCATGGTGATTTTGGTTCATAGATTAATACTAGGCTAATTGCCCTTATGGGCCATTTTAAGCCTAGCCAATTACTCCATGTGAGAATCAAACCTTGCACCTGATGTCTGTAAGGTTAATACCGTAACCATTATGCCAACCTCCCAAAAGTACACCTTCATTTATATAGGTATGTAGCAGTTCTATAGCAGATGTATACAACTATGAAGATTATTTTAATATAACTAGCATGTTTTCAGCAGCACTTAGGTAAGCAATAATGTCCGACAGGGCATGTGTTAGTGTAATTAATGCCCACCCAGGGGTGGAATGAGGCCTGATGCTGCAGGTCCTGGAAGGGCAGTAATTACACTTTAACACACACTCTGGAGAGCATTATTGCACTTAAAGAATGAGCTCTCTGAAAAATTGTTCCATTTTACTTACTCATTTTTAAGTACTATTTTTTTATATATTTCAGATGTAAAATAGTTCCTGTGCCTAATGTTTCAAACGTTTTGTAATATATGTTAATGGTGTTAGAGGAAGCATTTTACATCAAAAATATATACAAAATAATACAGTACTTAAAAAAATAAATAAGTTAGTAAAACACAAATTTTACAGAGAGCACATTCTCTGTCTCATACACAGTCTCGTTTGCTTTCACCCACTCATACATATACACACACATGGTCTCCTCTGGTTTAATACTCTCATTCAATCACACAAGCATAACTCTCAACCTCTTAGCACAAAAATGTGGACAAAGACAAAAATAATGGGGGATAGAGTCCCAAAAATAGGGACACATTTTAAATATTGCTCTTATAAACTTGAATAAAAGGTCTTGTATTACAATACATTTTCTTTAAGATGTACAGCCTGAAACTCAAATACCTGTCATTATTTAGTGAATTTACTCCTCACTGATTTGCCACAGAACTTAAAAAAACCCACAAATTTTATGTGGAACAGGCAAAAATATGAGGCAAAAATATGGAAATTCTGCGAAAATTTGGACAGTTGAGAGAGACACACACAAGACCACTTTCACTCTCTCTCGATCTCTCACACACAGCCTATTCTGCTTTCATACGTGCATTCACTCACACAAGGTCACTCTCACTCTCTTTCAATATTTCACACACACAGTCTCTTCTGCTTTCAAGCATGCATTCACTCACACATGCAGACAGAAATGTAAACACACTCATACACACACAAATTTTTTTTCTGTTTACTTTTTTTTTACACTCGCTAAACAGCAAAAGCTCTGCTTAGCGAGCATAAAATAATGGTGACCATTAGGTTTTTTCTGTCCAAGCTCCATGTCAGCTTCATATTATACCGTGAAGTGGCTAGGGTTGCCACCCCTCCGTTTTTTTTCCGGACTATCTGGAAATCAAACTGATTCTCCGGTAGTCCGGAAAACACTGTACAAACTCCGGTATTCTGTTGGGAGGGTGGCCTAATGGTTAAGGTATTTGCCTTACAAACACAAGGTACAGGGTTTGAATCTCACAGAGGATAATTAGCTAGGCTTAAAATGGCTTGCAAGGGCAGTTAGCTTAGTACTAATCTATGAAAGTATGAAAAAAAGAAACAGACGATCAGAATTTGTAAATCGGCTGATTTACTATGCTTTTTTACAGCAAAGCATAGTAAATCGGCAGAAAACAGGCAGCAGGAATGGAAAAAGAGGGCATTCCCCACCATGTGGATAATTTAAGATGGTCTGGTAAGAAACTACTAATAGATGAAAGCAGGGTTGAATTAGTATGAGGTAGAGCTGAATTCCACAGTGTTGGTCATAGCTTGGAGAATGTTTATCTTTAATACCGCGAATCACAAATGGGCGAACAATATATGGTCGAACTACCATTTTCAAGATAGCCTGAATGCAAACTGAAACTGTGCGAATATGTAAAGGTCGACTGCTGAATGTTATTCAATGATTATACAGTTGCATAGATGCAGTACGACCTTACATAATGTTGCATACGTAATAACGTATGTCCGGCGTTCTGTAAAACATTTTCCTGCCAAAGTTTCATGTGTATGTTGTTAGTGACGTTCACTACTGTTGGAAAACATCAGAATCGGACGCGGAAGGGACTATGGAGGTAATAATGTATACAATGTATTACAGAAAGCTAGTAAAATAATGTGGCATATATCATCAATACAGTTTCAAATGTCTGCAAGCTGTGTTAAGTATCATGATCAATATATGTTAGCACTAAATGTACTTGTATTTATATGTAATTCTACATAGCCATACTATGTCAAACTAAGGGTTTTTATAATCTTGTGATGTTACTATCACAAATTAAGTTGTAGACAGTGTTTGAAAGGTTGTGTCTGTACAGCAGAGACATTTACAGTTGTGACTGTTTATAACATGTATTACAGGCTGGGGAAGGAACCTCGCAGGAATATGGACCAGGCACAGTTAATGCAATATACAGCACAAGTAGGACTCAGAAGGGTCGGGAAATGTTGCTAGTTGACGGGTATCAGTACTACCAGGAGAAGGCTGTTGAGGTCAAGCAATATTGGTGTTGTACAAGAAAAAATAAACAAAGATGTAAGGGTAGATGCTTAACTGAAAGAGATGTAAATGGCTTTAGGCTGATGAAAAGTACACCACATTGCTATGCCCCTGATGTAGTGTAAGAGGAGGTGCTGAGAGTAAAAGAAGAGTTGAAACGTCATGCTGAGCAATCTGTGGAGGATCCCTGTAAAATAGTTGCTGAAGTCCTAGCTTCAACATCAAGTGATGTTGTCAACGAGTTACCAAATACAAGTGCCCTTAAACAAACCATTGGGAGGCAGAGGTATAGGAAGACATTGGAAATGTGTAATGGCTTCCAGTATCTTAGGGGACTGAGTGCTGACATGCTACCTTTGAAGACTGGTTCCTTCATTATAAAACATAGTGCAGATAACGACACCAATACCAATATTGTTGTCATAACCACCAGGGATAATTTGAATATGCTTAGAGTCAGAATACCTCATGGCAGATGGGACCTTCCCTATTAGCACTACTGAATGTAAACAAGTGTATACATTACACTGCGCACTAACAGGTGGAGTCAACAAAAAGGTGGTACCTGTAGTGTATGGGATATTGCCCAGCAAAAGTGAAATATGTTATGATATGTTTTGGAGAATTGTGTTACAATTGTGCTGTGAACATGAATTTAGATTGCTTCCCAATATGGTGTTAACTGATTTTGTAAGGGCTGCAGGGAATTCCATTCGGAAACATTTGCCTAACACATTAACCAAGGACTGTTGGTTTCATTTGTGCCAAATTGTGTGGAGAAATATTCAACGTTTACATTTGGCAGGACACTTTGGTAGCTGTATCTCCTTTGCAATGCTGTGCAAGGAGATACCTGCATTAGCGTTCATTGACCCTGGGTACATATGTAACACTTTCATGAAATTGAAGCTGATATGCCGGAGGAGGGTAGGCCATTGTGTAATTTTTTTAAGGAAACCTGTATATATGGCAGGCCACGGCGGTATGGTATGAGGGGAAACACAAGTGAACGAGTGCCTCCTTTGTTTGATTGCACCTTTTGGAATCAATATGACACCTGTGGTATGGGCTACCCTTGTAGCCAGAATGCAGTTGAGGGTTGGCACAGGCGGCTATGTAGTTTGTTGGGTAAGAAAACACTCTATATGCTGGACATTCTGCAAGCTGTACAACTCGAACAAAATCATGTTGATGATTTGAAACGTAGAATTATGTTATGTCTGCCTTCCTTACCAAAGTGTAGGAGATTATTGGATAAAGAAGCATCTTTTACAAATCTCCTAGCAAAACGTACTGAGTTCACTCCTAGGGGATTCATTAAATTGGTTGCAAAATACTGCTCCTTCTCCTAATTGTAGTCTTGCTTGCACTAAATTGTCTGGATTACTTCACTTTATTGGTGAACACTCAGAAATAAGGCAATTCTGGAAGTTATATCTTGTTTACTGTAAACACGGGACTTTCATGTGGTACATTCATGGAAAGAATCACTGTTTTGTTTCATTTTACGTTCATGGCATGATGGTGAACACACGGAGATGCTTGCAGTGGTGATATGTCGAAAAAAAAAATCCACTATGTTTTTCGATATTTTTTGTTTTGACCATTTTAAAATTCGCTTTTACAGGTCGCCGTTTTGCATACACACACATGTGCAATTCGCCTATTTAAAGATAAACCTTGAAGAATACTCGTTCTGTACTAAAGGTGTAGCAATACGAGGCGGTCAGAACCTGGAGGATACTGTACTATAATATAGTGAGAGTCAGTTAGAATCTGGTAATTAATGCAGGACAGAGATGATTATGTAATAGATTGCAAAGGTTGATAGTAATGAATAAGTAGGTGGGACTTTCTGTTATAGAGGCACTGAGTTTGCCTTTGATAAGGGGTACTAAATCTGAAAAACTGATATTGAACTTTTGTAGTAGTGGTCATTGAGTTGCATGTGACAGGAGGTAGTGGTCAGTGAGTTAGCATGTGACAGGTAGTGGTCAGTGAGTTAGCATGTGACAGGAGGTAGTGGTCAGTGAGTTGCATGTGACGGGAGGTAGTGGTCAGTGAGTTAGCATGTGACAGTAGGTAGTGGTCAGTGAGTTAGCACACGACAGGAGATAGCAGTGATAAGTCTGCAGTTTGCAAATCTGTTTAATTCATATTGAAATTTTTGGTTATGTGAATGTGAATATCTCCTAGAGCTGTATGCAGTATATTTTTAACAACTGCTAAACATGATTCCTAACAGAGGTGGCTTGAGAATTCATGTGTGCATTTTAATTTATTAACAACTTTGCAGATAGTACATGTTGGGTGAAAGTTACACATGATACAAGACGTATACCTAAGTATTTGTATGGCTGGAATGATATTATTCCAAGAGTTGGATAACAGGATGGGGGTACTGCTGAGCAGTCTCTCAGGGGGTATTGAAGACCACTGTGTTAGTTTTAGCAGGGTTGGTAGATAGTTTGAGGGAGTGGAACTGGTGACAGATCTTAGGCAATTGGTATTGTAGGTGCGTTTATAGCTAAATTTTGCCTGATTTTAGTAGTAGTATAACCATGTAAGATAAGCTGGTGATGGCATGGAATGCGGGTGTTCTGAATTAAAGAACTAGGGAATAGAATCTTAGGGTACTCCTGTGGGTAGGCAGAAGGCAATTGAAATGGTATTATATAGGTAGACTTCCAGTGGTTTATCAGTGAGGTAATTTTTGAACTACAGTGCAAAAAAAAGTTTGTTCAAGTGTTCCAAGTAGAAGAGTACAATCCACTAGGCCAAAAGCTCTTCTTAGATCTATAGCTCAGTCTTGTCCATATTTGAATACATAAACTGTGGGAGTCCATAAGTTACACCTGGGCTAACATGTTACTCCGAGCAGTACTCTAAAGAAAATGTTTCAGGATTCCTTAAGCCACATAGCCTAATGAGGGATCCCTGACCCTTAAGTCTGAATTGGGGTTGCTATGCTGCTATAGTTAAACATTTTACCTTTGTGTTTAACACCAATGTTAAACTTTTAAGTAAGGGTAGTGTAACAACAGTGTCACCTATAGATAAGAAATGGTACTACAAGCATTATCTGGTGTACAGCCCAAAGGTTTGTATTAACCATGCAGATGGCGCTGAACTGAGGTAGATGCAATGTGAGTTTGGGGATAGAGAAGATCTTGATGTGCTTGGTAGTGTTTTATGTGCTTGGTAGTGTTTTTTTTCTTGGAGTGTTTCCCTTTATACACTGTAGATAACTCAAATATTACTTTTCTAAAACCCTTAGACTGCACATTAGTAGCCTCCTCGACATCTCACCACTGTGTTTGTGGCTATGACAATACCTGCATGGCACAGATTTCCCTGTCGTGCATGAAGTGTTGTAGCCATAGCCGGCCTTAGGCATAGGCCAACTAGGCAGCTGCCTAGGGCGCCACCCTGGCAGGGGCACTTTTCCAGTATTTATTTGGTGTAGGTAGACCAGGATGGGGGCACCAGGTAGTGTGGTGGGGGGCACCGTGGAGCCCTTTGGCCTAGGATGCCATTTCACCTAAAGCCGCTCCTGGTTGTAGCTGATATACAGGTGGTTTTGTTAAGGCAGCTGAGTTTGGGGAAGAGATAATGATTTTCACTTTACAGAATGTGACAGGATCTCATAACCTGTTACTGCTGTAGCAGGACTTCACAGATATACGGTATTGATGTAGCACAGTACTCTGCCTCTGGCATGATGTCATATTGGGGGGACATAGTACTGTTCTTATATGATGAATTATAGACAGAAAACTGTTAAAGTCATTTTTATTGCAAGTACCTGCAGCTTTTTCTTTTGTTGGAAGGCATTGACAGTCTTCAAATAATATTTTAAAGTTGCAGCAAGCATGCTTAAAGATATTGCTTATACTTCAGGAGCATACTTGGACAAACATGATTTCATAAAGATTTTTCAACAATTGTGCTTTCAATTACTATGATATTTCACTCATGTTTTTTGTTTTTTGCCTTCCTGTCTCCTGTTCATTCTAGTCTGTTGTGAGCACAGTAATATAATGGCGTCTTATTTGCTGTCAGTTCTTATTTGGTTCCACCTGGTAGGGAAACCATTTATTGTACTTACTGGATTCATCCCTGCACGAAACTTTACACCTCAGTTTCATTGCAAGGGAAATGTGTCACAAGGTGCTTATCTTCAATATTAACTGAACAAAATGCAAATGAATCTGAAGTAAGTGATGAAGTTAAAGGTTGGTGTCATACAACACTGAAGTGCCCTTAGCGGTAATGTCTTGTCTTTGCTATTAATGTTTAACCCGCTGACACATACTCTTATTGCCCATGTTTTACCTTTCCTGTGGCTTCTATTGCTTTATTGCTTTAGAAAATAGTTGAATATCGTGTGAACTATTTATCAGGGTTGTTACCTGTCAGGAAAAGTTTCTGACATCAGGAATTCAAGGTGTGTATTTTGGTGAGTGGTTTTTTTTTTTCAATCATTCTGAGTTCCTATACCTTTCATAAGTACGTTTTCCCAAACCGTGTAGTATTTCACTTGGATTTCCTCGCTGCAGTTAAGTTCTGCTGCCAGAACAGTTTTATTTTTTGTTTTTTTTTAATGGCAACCTGGGTGGCATTAAAGGTGTCAATTAACAGGCAACTAATTAGTCTGACCTGCCCAGTTTATCTTCATGCTAAATCTCAATAAAGTACACAAAGCCTAATAAAGTCCAAGCCTTGATTTGATAATACCAACAAAGAAATAGGTCTGCCTTCTAGTTGCACTTTCTTCTATAGAAAAAAATGCACAAGCTTTTTCTGACTACAGTAGAAATGGCATGTGGATATGAATAAACATGGATTCAGGAAAATATTACATAGACATTACACGAGAAAGCACAGGAAAAAGTATACCAAAAAGTATTCAGAATTCTTCACAAATCTCATCATCACCTCGGTATGAATTTTTAGACCTGTCCTTTCATAGTGTGAAAGTTTCAGCAACTATACCAACCGTTGCAATGAGGTTATACAATAACTTTTGACATACTCAGAATGTTTATGCATGTACTTCACTGCCCCGTTAATCACATTACTCATTGACTTTTCAGAGTCAGTATCATGACGTAGTGCACATTCGCTTATCTAATTGCTTGGGGCAAAGGAGCAGAGCAAAGGATTTAGCTCCTGTGCACTTTTTATCTCTTCCAAAGAGGCAAGCTAAACTGTACCCTGGGATAAGAACACCTCCAATCTCTGTGTCCCCTGTGTGCTATAAATGTTAGCACATGGAAGAAAGAGCTCTCAACTTCTCACCTATGGGATTGGGCATGAAGGTGAACATAATGGGACACAAAAGCCATAAATCAGGGATACTTTTTAAATTGAAGCACTAGTGATTCAAAATGTGCATGGAAGAAACAGGATTTGTAGAGCTATGCACTTTCTGAACATCAGAAAGTACTGACTGTAGCGTTTAAAATTATTCCGTGGTTGGTTGTGTTTCTTGATGTTTTGTCATAAAAACTCAACTTTTATGAAAGACCGACTAAAACCTGGAGGTAAAAATGAGGTACAGCTCTAAAAATCAGGTATTATTGAGAGGTGCTGTTCCACCTCTGTATATTTTTATGGTGTGACAACACAAAAAAAAGGAAAATTATATGTAGGGGTGTTGGCAAAGGAATACTATATTGTGGGTGACACAATGATTAACGTTGCTGCCTCTCAGTTCTTGGATCACCAGTTTGGGTCTTTCCTAGGGTGCCTGAATGCCCTACTAATTTCTGCTTGGATACTGTGGGTAATCTGGTTTCCTCCAACACCATTGAGACATGCCATAGGTAAATTGTATCCCACCAAAAGGCCTGCATGTGTGTGTGTGTGTGTGTGTGTGTGTGTGTGTGTGTGTGTGTGTGAGTGTGCATGAGTGTGAGTTTGTGCGACTGTGTGTATGTGTGCGTGTGTGGTAGTATGTGTGTGTGAGTTTGTGCGAGTGTGTGTGTATGTGTGTGTGTGTATGAGTGTTTCTGTAAGTGTGTGTGGGGGAGTGGGTGTTTGTATGTGTGTGTGATGTAAGAATGAATCCTGTGGCTGGCAGCTATTCAGGATTCCTTATGCCTTGCACTCATTGAGTGTTCGGATGAGATATGGCAGCCGCTATGACACTGAACTGGATTGAGCAGTTAATCAGAGAATGGATGAAGGAATTAAATAAATAAAGACTGTATGATGAAAATCTTAGCATAGGGAAGGAACAGCTCCATATCTGATTGTATGGATATAATCTACAGGAAAACAAGGATATAGAATATTATGTTTTGTTATAGTCTGTGCATAAACGTATTTCTTAGATTTTACTTGCACACTGTTATAAGCACATTTTGAGCACCATTGGTACCTGACATCGTACATCTCAGTTCAAATTTTTACCTCATATTTCTTATCTGTTTTTCATAAAGTTTGTCATTTTCAGGCAAATCACTGTGGACTAAAGTCACTAAATAATAACAGACATTTGTGTTTCAGGCTTCATATCCTTGTCAATCTCTCAACTTACTAAGTTTATAAGAGCAACATTTGAAGTCTATCCCTAGTTTAGAGCCTTGGCCCCCCATCATTGTTGGCTTTATCCAGAATTCTTATACCAAGAGGTTTAGAGGTTTGCCTGACATATTGCTACATTTGTTATGGTGACTGAACAAGTGAGAGCCTATTGAGTTAGAGCTTTTTCAGTCAGAAATCAATGCAAAGTGATCAATACTGCTCACTTGAAAGCAGAGAAAGTTATGGTGTGTCAGGCATTTGTTTAATTTGATGAGCTAAGTCCACTGAATCTGGGATTCTTTCACAAGGGAGATCCACTGAGGATCAGCAATACAAACTAAGATATGGCTGCTACAGTATTAAAACACATTTATGCAAGTTTGTTTCGAGCATAATCACTTACATGGCACATATACAATAAAAATACATGTTACAGCCAGTTAAATGTTGTGTTGTCCACACAACACAGTAACAACTATCGCACATATTGAACATACTGCTACAAGGCTGGAGCCCTTTAATGGAGAGGTTACTGGATACAGGAGGGGTCAACATATAATTAATGAATTGTGACTGTAAATTATACAGTTTCATAGCGCTATTTCCACGACAGTCTATTCATCAACAAAGGTGATGGACTGAAAATGGAGTTTTATACACATTTACACAATAGATTTTCTGCAGTTTCAATATTATACAAATTTCACAAACTACAGCAATTCTGTGTGTCACAAGGCATAGAAAGTGTTTATTTTGAAGGTCATTTAGAGTGTGTATGTTAATTATATGACATTGCACAATTTGTATAATGGGAAAGGGGTTCAATTCCTGTATTATAGGTAGGAGCTATGTTTTATCAGTCATGCAGCTCAGCTGTGAGTAGAATTAACGATATAGATGGTGGTCTAGTTATACCCAAACAGTGGCATTTACTTATTTATTGATAAGATGCTTCTAAAAAAAGTCTTAAAGCCTTGAAATGTGCTAGACAGGGTACTTCTTGGAAGAAAACAGTTCCACATGCAGATATGGCATTTCTGAATGCTCTATACACAAGTCATCTGTGGAACACACATGCAGTCTGAGTTCATTTGGAGACCTCAGTTTCTTGGGAGGGTTACAGTAGGGGATTACACCCATATCTAGGGGGCAACAGAAAGAAATGGAGGATATGTATATTTTTAATGGGTCCTTTAGTCATGCCCCTAAAATGTCTTTTTACTGAAGGTTTGTTAATGACATCTTTTTAGCGTGGGTGGGTAACAAGTCTCAACTACTGGATTTTGTTAACTTTTTGAATATGACCACTGATTTCTTGAGAGTTAAATTGACTTATTCAGAATCTAGGATCAGTTTTTTGGATGTTGAGTTATCTGTTGATAATTTGGAATTGAACATCAGTGTATATTTTTTGTCATGCCCATTTGAGCCTATGTCACATCTTACAAAGCTTTTTGTTTTATTGAAAGCTATCAAACAAAAAAAAAACACCCCCCAATACCCCCTAAA
Organism: Protopterus annectens; assembly: GCF_019279795.1. Lineage (NCBI taxonomy): Eukaryota > Metazoa > Chordata > Ceratodontiformes > Protopteridae > Protopterus > Protopterus annectens. Next base: position 874,602,035 of record NC_056733.1, read on the forward strand.
GCCTACTAACTTAACACAGAAAACTATGTACATCTTCAAATACTGAAATTTTACCCTCCTAATAGGAGCAAAAGTCCCAAACTTACAGCCATACTTAGACTTGAATTAACTTAAAAGAAAGGTTAAACATGCTAAGTCACACGGTGCAGCCTGTGATTCTAAGTGCCAATTGGTTTTATCTTTCCTTTATAGCTCTCCCAGCTGGGAAAATCCTTGACTGCTTTCAGAGAACTTTATATCTTAGCCAATTTCTCTTCTCATTTTTTTTCTTCAACCAATCACTTTCCACCAGACTGTAGCCAGTTTCTTTTTATCAGGTTGTCTCCATGGAGACACAAGAACCAGGCAGCCAGCTTCTCTTTATCAGATTATTTCAATGGAAACATGACAACCAGCTGCAGAATTGCTACTGAGTATACATGTTTTTCTAGAAAAAAGCCTCATAATATTCCATATTCTTTTTCATAGGTTCGATAAGAAAAGATATAAGAAACCATTACATAAAAATAAATATCTCCATAGGAACAGCATGCATGCTCAGCATGATTTTAAAGGAATTGTAAAAGGGCAATTCAATTGTATTAGTAGGTTAAATACCAGCTATGACAATTGCCTTACCCAAATGCAAGAAGCTAAAGAGGAATTTAAAAAGGGCTATGATGAAACCTCCTTAGTTTGATATCTGAAAAAGTATTAAAGTGAAAGGGACAACACTCTGAAGCCATATTTTTCTGTGACCTATTCTCCAATTGTTCAGTCCAAGAGTAATGATGTTATGATGTTATGTACTACATGCCTAGATATAGCCAATGTAATAAAGAAATACAAAATATTATTTGTAATAATTGGTGTATTATACAACCTCTCCCTGAGTTGACAAAATATACAAGTAATAACCCTAGGTTTTCTTATAGGATTGCACTAGCCTCAAAAAACATTTGTATTATAAGGATTTTTCTTATAAGAAACAAGTGATATCTACTAGAGAAGGAACTGTTCCATTTTACAATTGCTCAGTTTGTGAGACTATTAATAAAGATATTGTATACATCCTGTAACAAGTAAAAAATATATCTGCTACTGTTTTGCAAACTGCAGTACCCCTAATATTGTTTATTTAGCTACCTGCCAGACTTGTCCTAGTTTCTATGTGGGAAAATCTACAAGGATGTTGAGGGAAAGAGTTATAGAGCATAGGTCCAAAATCCAAAATTTGAAGAGGTATTATGACCAATACTCTTGCTCAACATCAAATAGAAAATTATATGAATCATAAATTTAGTTTTTGGGTTTTGGATGTGGTTGATAAGAATATTAGGGGTGGTGATTAAAATAATAGACTGGAACTGAGAGAGTTCAAATGGATTGTATAATGCTGACCATCCACCAGGGATTAATAAGATGGTTTCTCTTAAACCAATTTTAAAATTTAAGCAAATGTGTTTAAGATAATGTATTTTAAAAAAAAAGTTAATTGGATTTATTGTCCTATTGGATGTGTGTGATACCATGTGATTGTTTAATTTGTATTTAAATGAGATTTTAACTTGGTTTGTTTATACTGATGAAGGATTGTATCTGAAAGCTTTACTTTTTGTATTAAATTGCTTGACATTGCAGTGTCACTTTTTTTTTCTTTTGCTACAGCAGACCCAGCCTGTGCAGTCCTGCAAAGGGTAGCACAAAGGTACTTGCAAGGACCTGAGCTGGCAGCAAACCAAGTCATTATACTGAAAGATGTAGAGCCTTTGTAGATCTTTTAGTGCTAATATAGTTAGAACGGAGTGCGTATATAAGAGGAGTGACAGAAGCTGGGAGTTCCCTACCTTTAATGTGATGGTGCAGGTGAGCTGCTACTTAACTTCTATAGTGTTCTGAGTTTTTGTTTTGTTTTCTATAATCTCATTTGGTCCATCTGGAATACTGTATGGTTATATTCTGAGCTATCTCAATATCTGAGCCATCAGATATTATAGCATGAATTAAGGAAGATCTTTAGACCTCCCAGCATACAAGAGCTTTATTGTATATATATCTTTTTGCTTTTGAAAGATTGAGAAAAAGGTGCATAAAATGAAACCATCTTTACAGGAAATAGCCATCTAAATAAAAGGTAGCTTCAGCACTAGATGAGTGGAAGATGCCCCTACATACTGTCTAACTTCATTTCCACAACAGATAATTTGTGGAACATAGAAAAAGAAGCATTCTTGCTACTGATTCCTATGGGACAGCAGTCAAGATGCGTGAAGGTTTTGAAAAGATTCTGCTGCACTGAAATCTGTGGCTTTGGCCTGATAGGCAACTAGTGCCATAAACCAGGTAATCCAATATTGGACTCTTGAAGGCTATTATGTATGCATTTGTGGTCAACTGTATCACTTTTTTTTAATTAAAATAAAACTATTAAAAAACTATATCACTTTTTTTACAAGAACAGGAATAAGGTTTCTAGTCCTTTAAAGAAAAAACTTCCATTGGTATGTGGCTGTTTTCCCAAAGATCATGCTGCCAGATTTTAAATTAAATCATGGAGTATAAAACATATTAGCAGAACAAGATTTAATGTGTTGTATATTGTGTCCTTTGTTAGTGGTGTGTCCTGCTGGTTTAAGTGTTTATAAGGGAGTTTATGTACTGCTGTGAATAACTAGGTCTGCAGGACAGTAGATGACCAGCTTAGCTGAAGTCACCATGTGCAATGCTGCATCTTAGCTGTAAGGCTGGCTATACGTTTAGCGATCCTGTTATCATTAGTGGGCGGATCATTGTAATGCCGTCGTGGAGGGTTTTATACTGAGGATCGGTAGCTGAGGAAGGGGTATAATGATGGTCAGCCTGACTTTGAAATGAGATCACTTTAAAAGCTGCAAAAAGGCTAGGTTATTTACTTTGCCCATGGTGACATATCCTTGCTAAGTAATAGTCACTGGCAAAGCAGAGATTACCCTAGAAGCAGCCATGATTTTGAAAGCCTGTTCTTACTGATGGGTTGATTTTGTTCTCACATAGTAGCTTGCATTGTGAGGTGTTTGCCATCTGGAGGAGAGTGCTGTTGCTTACTTGTACTTGTAGTTTGTGTCTGCACATTATATGGTGAAACAGAATAGGCTAAAAAAAAGCCTTCTGCAGTGTACTTCATGCTGATTCATAGATTAGTACTACTCTAACTGCCCTTGTGGGCAGTTTTAAGCCTAGCCAATTACCCCATGTGAGACTCAAACCCTGACCTTGTGTCTGTAAGGGAAACACCTTAACCATTATGCCAACCTCCCACCCATGCCTTTATATTGAAGAATTATTGGAGAAGCACACTGGGCAAAGAACCAATCAGTCCTTAGAAAGTTGCACTAATGTTGTTGCATAGAAATTAGAGAGAGCATTGTGCCATTTGATTCTTTAAGAAGGGTTACATAGATCATTTAAAAGCCACAAGACAATTGCTGGCATTAGTCCAAACTGTCTAAGGCCAACCCAGTAGTAGACTGTTAGCATCATAGTTTTTTTTCGAGCTTCAAAAGAGCACGATTACCATACCTCTCAACCTCTTAGTGCAAGAAATCTGGACAAAGCTTTAAATAATGTGGGGGGAAAAGGCCAAAAAATAGGGACAGATTTCAAATATTGCTCTTAGAAAGTTGCTAGAATAACAGGGTTTGTGTCAAAACACATTTTATGAAGGAAATGAAGTCTGAAATTCAAATGCATGACATTATTTAGTGACTTCAATCTTCAGCGATTTGCCAGAAAAAACAATTATTATGAGGAACAGACCAAAAATATAAGGCAAAAACCTGGACATTCTGTGAAAATCTGGACAATTGAGAGGTATGATGATTACGTAACGATTTCCCTCCAGCTGACTGTAAATGCTTTTATTTATAATAGTGCCATCTTAACACCACGTTTCTTCCTGGACCATAGGATCATAGGTTGTTAGGTTCATAGGTGCTTACTAGGCTAATAACCACAGACACCTTTTTAAACCTAGTCATGCATCCCAAATCTCTGACAAGTTCTAGTACCCTTGATAAGTGTAAGCAGGTGCTTGGGAGATGAAACATTTATAAGCAAGGGCCTGGGAAATGAACCATTTACAGGATGCATGTGTCCATAAGACACATAGGTGCCAAACCAGGGAAGAATTTCCTGTTCCCCATCCAATTGCCCAAGTTACACTTGAATTGTGTTAGGGAAGAACTCTGCTTCACATGGATAGGGCGCCTGTTCCAGAGAGGGGTAGTCTCTAGGATACATACATGTTTCTCCAGCAGGTCCTATTTAGATCACAGGCAATGTTTAAATCAGGTCCTATTTAGATCACAGGCAATGTTTAAATCTTTAGAACAGGTAATTCAGGTGTTGTTTGTTTTGAGGATATACAGTAGGTCCATCACGTTGGGGTCTGACAGTGCCTTATGTGCCATGCGTAGATCTCCCTTCAACAGCCTAAAGGAGACAGAATACAGGGATAGGGCCTTACAGTAGTCTGCCTAGAACATGTTACTTACACCCTGTAATCTTTTATTGTGGAACCTTTGTGGATGTTCCAGTTGTTGGCACTGCCTGGTTAGGTACATAAAGGGGGCACTGTGCTTAGTGATAGGTCTGATAAAATGAATACAGTGGAACAATAACTTCTTTGGACCAAGATGCCACACTTTGGTATATAGGTTGTTCAACAGAGAATGATTCCCTCACTACTGTGAACATGTGATGGTCAAAAGCTAGATTACTGTCTATGTGTGTCCCCAAGTCCCTGACTACTGGATCATCTCTTAGGGGTATGTTGTCAAGTTACCAGGGATGGATGACCTCTGAAAGGATACTATTATGCAATTCTTGGCATTTAGTTTTAGTCCATGGCTCTGACACCAGTTATTTGTCTGTGTCAGCCCTTCCTGGAGAACATTTGGGAGCATCTTCAAGTAGCAGAAGTCTTTAGTAGAATTGGGCTACAGAAGAAGGCTGTAGGGCCTATGGATTCTGCCTTGCCTGTGTCCCTGTGTGGAAGTTGTTGAGTTTTACTTACCTGTGTTACTACTTGTGTTGTGAGAGTGATAAAGGGAAATACCACTACACTTTGGACATTCTGGGAGCTCTCTTTGAGAAATATTTTGTTTGGACTGTGTTGTACAGAAATGAAGCCATCCTGAAATGTTTTCTACAAAGCTGCACTTTACTCTGAAGAAGCCCATGGAATGATGGGTGAAAGCACTCAGCATGTCTTTGATGTAATAAATGACTGGTTTATCTTTTGGCAGTGTCGTGGATTTTTTTACTTATTAGTTGGTGATTTTGGCTGTGGAAGTGTTCTTAGTAGAAAGCAGTTAGGCTATAATTAGTTAAGTGATGTGATGGAGCACAGTATACAGGGTGTGGTAGATTGTTATGGGGTAGTATAGGTGTGAAGTGATTGGGTGATTGGGAGGGAGAGCTGATTGAAGGGTGTAGTTAGTAACTATAAGTGTAAGTGATACGGGGTGGCTGGGAATGGGGTAGGGTAGTGAAGTGAGCGCAGCAAACAGAGCAGGGTAGCACCGCCCTGAAGGTGAAGCAGTTGTAGAGAGAAAAACAGTCAGTGAGGAGATAAGGGAAAACAGTACAGGAGGTTTATGCAGTTTAGTTAGATGGTTTCTTTATTGTTTCTGTACAAAATCTATGGAGAAGGATAGATCAGTTGTTAAGCTGGGAAAGTCTGGGGGGATGCGTGGAGAGACTGTGGTAGGGCAAAGGGAGGCTATGGACTAGAGGTAGAGAATAGTGAGTCTGTATGGGTGAAAGAAGCAGGAGTGAGGAGCAAGCTGCAAAGTATGTGGAGGTTAGAGTGGATAATCCTGTAAGAGAGAGGAGAGAAATAGGGAAAATAGCTAGGGAGTGGTTAGGTACAAGGCTAGGTGTGAGGCAAGCTATGGGGAGGGGTAGGTTGTACAGGTCTCTTAAAGGCTTGTGAGAGCAGGGTAGTGGGGTGGGGGGAGCAGAGAGAGGTGCGATAGCTGACTAGGTTAGTAATATTTAAAAGGCACAATAGAGGATAGGATTTGCAGGAGTAATTCTGGATACAATGATATATGCTATTCAGTAACTGCACTGTTTCGGGAAAGGAATGTTCACCGATGGATTGACACTCTTACAAGAGAATGGGTAGTCTTCAGGCTGGTTAGAGTTAGACAATGATTCACCTGAATGGCTACTACCTGACTACTACTAATGCTGGTCTCACAACAGCTTCATGCTGCTAGGATACAATGTTCCTTTGCTTCTTTTCTCACCAGAAAAAAAAAACATTAGCACCAATCCCAAGATGAGCAGCCCACAGTCATATTGTGAGTGAGATGGCTGTGTGGCTGTAAGCGAAGTACATTTACAAGTGTGACTTACAAAGGATATTTAATCATTGCTGTCACTCTTCTTATGTGCGATATTTAATCATTGCTGTCATTGTTCTTATGTGTGATATTTAATCATTGATGTCACTTTTCTTATGTGCGATATTTAATCATTACTGCCACTCTTCTTGTGTGATATTTAATCATTGCTGTCACTGATGTGCGATATTTAATCATTGCTGTCACTCATGTGCGATATTAAATCATTGCTGTCATTCTTATGTGCGATATTTAATCACTGCTGTCACTCTTATTATGTGCGATATTTAATCATTGCTGTCACTCATTATGTGCGATATTTAATCATTGCTGTCACTCTTCTTGCATGCGATATTTAATCATTGCTGTCACTCTTATTATGTGCGATATTTAATCATTGCTGTCACTCTTATGTGCGATATTTAATCATTGCTTTCACTCTTATGTGCGATATTTAATCATTAATGTCACTCTTCTTTTGTGTGATATTTAATCATTGCTGTCACTCTTCTTATGTGTGATATTTAATCATTGCTGTCACTCGTGTGATATTTAATCATTGCTGTCACTCTTATGTGCAATATTTAATCATTGCTGTGACTCATTTAATCATTGCTGTCACTCTTATTATGTGCGATATTTAATCATTGCTGTCACTCTTATTATGTGTGATATTTAATCATTGCTGTCACTCTTATTATGTGTGATATTTAATCATTGCTGTCACTCTTATGTGCGATATTTAATTATTGCTGTCACTCTTATTATGTGCGATATTTAATCATTGCTGTCACTCTTATTATGTGCGATATGTAATCATTGCTGTCACTCGTGTGATATTTAATCATTACTGTCACTCTTATTATGTGCAATATTTAATCATTGCTGTGACTCTTCTTATGTGCGACATTTAAGCATTGCTGTCACTCTTATGTGCGACATTTAAGCATTGCTGTCACTCTTATGTGCGATATTTAATCATTGCTGTCACTCATGTGCGATATTTAATAATTGCTGTCACTCATGTGTGATATTTAATCATTGCTGTCACTCATGTGCGATATCTAATCATTGCTGTCACTCTTCTTATGTGCGATATTTAATCATTTCTGTCACTCTTATGTGCGATATTTAATCATTGCTGTCACTCTTGTGTGTGATATTTAATCATTGCTGTCACTCTTCTTATGTGCGATATTTAATCATTGCTGTCACTCTTATGTGCGATATGTAATAATTGCTGTCACTCATGTGTGATATTTAATCATTGCTGTCACTTATGTGTGATATTTAATCATTGCTGTCACTCTTCTTATGTGTGATATTTAATCATTACTGTCACTCATGTGCGATATTTAATCATTGCTGTCACTCTTATTTAATCATTGCTGTCACTCTTATGTGTGATATTTAATCATTGCTGTCACTCTTATGTGCGATATTTAATTATTGCTGTCACTCTTATGTGTGATATTTAATCATTGCTGTCACTCTTCTTATGTGCGATATTTAATCATTGCTGTCACTCTTATTATGTGCGATATTTAAGCATTGCTGTCACTCGTGCGATATTTAATCATTGCTGTCACTCATGTGCGATATTTAATCATTGCTTTCACTCTTATGTGCAATATTTAATCATTGCTTTCACTCTTCTTATGTGTGATATTTAATCATTGCTGTCACTCTTATGTGCGATATGTAATCATTGCTGTCACTCTTCTTATGTGCGATATGTAATCATTGCTGTCACTCTTCTTATGTGTGATATGTAATCGTTGCTGTCACTCTTATGTGCGATATGTAATCATTGCTGTCACTCTTATTTAATCATTGCTGTCACTCTTATGTGTGATATTTAATCATTGCTGTCACTCTTGTGTGATATTTAATTATTGCTGTCACTCGTGTGATATTTAATCATTGCTGTCACCCTTCTTATGTGCGATATTTAATCATTGCTGTCACTCTTATGTGCGATATTTAATCATTGCTGTCACTCTTATGTGCGATATTTAATCATTGCTGTCACTCTTATGTGTGATATTTAATCATTGCTGTCACTCTTCTTATGTGCGATATTTAATCATTGCTGTCACTCTTATTTAAGATATTTAATCATTGCTGTCACCCTTCTTATGTGCGATATTTAATCATTGCTGTCACTCTTATGTGCAATATTTAATCATTGTTGTCACTCGTGTGATATTTAATCATTGCTGTCACTCTTATGTGCAATATTTAATCATTGCTGTGACTCTTCTTATGTGCAATATTTAAGCATTGCTGTCACTCTTATGTGCGATATTTAATCATTGCTGTCACTCTTATGTGTGATATTTAATCATTGCTGTCACTCTTCTTATGTGCGATATTTAATCATTGCTGTCACTCTTATGTGCGATATTTAATCATTGCTGTCTATGTGCGATATTTAATCATTGCTGTCACTCTTATGTGATATTTAATCATTGCTGTCACTCTTATTTAATCATTGCTGTTACTCTTATGTGCGATATTTAATCATTGCTGTCACTCTTATGTGTGATATTTAATCATTGCTGTCACTCTTATGTGCGATATTTAATCATTGCTGTCACTCTTATGTGTGATATTTAATCATTGCTGTCACTCTTGTGTGATATTTAATTATTGCTGTCACTCGTGTGATATTTAATCATTGCTGTCACCCTTCTTATGTGCGATATTTAATCATTGCTGTCACTCTTATTTAATCATTGCTGTCACTTATATGTGATATTTAATCATTGCTGTCACTCTTATATTTAAGCATTGCTGTCACTCTTATGTGCGATATTTAATCATTACTGTCACTCATGTGCGATATTTAATCATTGCTGTCACTCTTTTGTGCGATATTTAATCATTGCTGTCACTCTTATGTGCGATATTTAATCATTGCTGTCACTCTTCTTATGTGCGATATTTAATCATTGCTGTCACTCTTATGTGTGATATTTAATCATTGCTGTCACTCTTATGTGCGATATTTAATCATTGCTGTCACTCATGTGCGATATGTAATAATTGTTGTCACTCATGTGTGATATTTAATCATTGCTGTCACTCTTGTGTGATATTTAATCATTGCTGTCACTCTTCTTATGTGCGATATTTAATCATTACTGTCACTCTTCTGTGCGATATTTAATCATTGCTGTCACTCTTATTTAATCATTGCTTTACTCTTATGTGCGATATTTAATCATTGCTGTCACTCTTATGTGCGATATTTAATTATTGCTGTCACTCTTATGTGTGATATTTAATCATTGCTGTCACTCTTCTTATGTGCGATATTTAATCATTGCTGTCACTCTTCTTATGTGCGATATTTAATCATTGCTGTCACTCTTATTTAATCATTGCTGTCACTCTTCTTATGTGCGATATTTAATCATTGCTGTCACTCTTCTTATGTGCGATATTTAATCATTGCTGTCACTCTTATGTGCGATATTTAATCATTGCTGTCACTCGTGTGATATTTAATCACTGCTGTCACTCTTATGTGCGATATTTAATCATTGCTGTCACTCATGTGCGATATCTAATCATTTCTGTCACTCATGTGTGATATCTAATCATTGCTGTCACTCTTCTTATGTGCGATATGTAATCATTGCTGTCACTCATGTGCGATATGTAATCATTGCTGTCAATCTTACGTGTAATATTTAATCATTGCTGTCACTTCTTATGTGCGATATTTAATCATTACTGTCACTCTTATTTAATCATTGCTGTCACTCTTATTTAATCATTGCTGTCACTCTTTTGTGCGATATTTAATCATTGCTGTCACTCTTTTGTGCGATATTTAATCATTGCTGTCACTCTTTTGTGCGATATTTAATCATTGCTGTCACTCTCCTTATGTGCGATATTTAATCATTGCTGTCACTCTCCTTATGTGCGATATTTAATCATTGCTGTCACTCTCCTTATGTGCGATATTTAATCATTGCTGTCACTCTCCTTATGTGCGATATTTAATCATTGTTGTCACTCTCCTTATGTGCGATATGTAATCATTGCTGTCACTCTTATGTGCGATATGTAATCATTGCTGTCACTCTTATTATGTGCGATATTTAATCATTGCTGTCACTCGTGTGATATTTAATCATTACTGTCACTCTTATTATGTGCAATATTTAATCATTGCTGTGACTCTTCTTATGTGCGACATTTAAGCATTGCTGTCACTCTTATGTGCGATATTTAATCATTGCTGTCACTCATGTGCGATATTTAATCATTGCTGTCACTCTTCTTATGTGCGATATTTAATAATTGCTGTCACTCATTATGTGTGATATTTAATCATTGCTGTCACTCATGTGCGATATCTAATCATTGCTGTCACTCTTCTTATGTGCGATATTTAATCATTTCTGTCACTCTTCTTATGTGCAATATTTAATCATTGCTGTCACTCTTGTGTGTGATATTTAATCATTGCTGTCACTCTTATGTGCGATATGTAATAATTGCTGTCACTCATGTGTGATATTTAATCATTGCTGTCACTCGTGTGATATTTAATCATTGCTGTCACTCTTCTTATGTGTGATATTTAATCATTGCTGTCATTCATGTGCGATATTTAATCATTGCTGTCACTCATTTAATTATTGCTGTCACTCTTATGTGTGATATTTAATCACTGCTGTCACTCTTATGTGCAATATTTAATTATTGCTGTCACTCATGTGTGATATTTAATCATTGCTGCCACTTTTCTTATGTGTGATATTTAATCATTGCTGTCACTCTTATTATGTGCGATATTTAAGCATTGCTGTCACTCATGTGCGATATTTAATCATTGCTTTCACTCTTATGTGCAATATTTAATCATTGCTTTCACTCTTCTTATGTGCGATATTTAATCATTGCTGTCACTCTTATGTGCGATATGTAATCATTGCTGTCACTCTTCTTATGTGCGATATGTAATCATTGCTGTCACTCTTCTTATGTGCGATATGTAATCATTGCTGTCACTCTTATTTAATCATTGCTGTCACTCTTATGTGTGATATTTAATCATTGCTGTCACTCTTATATGTGATATTTAATCATTGCTGTCACCCTTCTTATGTGCGATATTTAATCATTGCTGTCACTCTTATGTGCGATATTTAATCATTGTTGTCACTAGTGTGATATTTAATCATTGCTGTCACTCTTATTATGTGCAATATTTTATCATTGCTGTGACTCTTATGTGCGATATTTAAGCATTGCTGTCACTCTTATGTGCGATATTTAATCATTGCTGTCACTCTTATGTGCGATATTTAATCATTGCTGTCACTCTTATGTGCGATATTTAATCATTGCTGTCACTCTTCTTATGTGCGATATTTAATAATTGCTGTCACTCGTGCGATATTTAATCATTGCTGTCACTCATGTGCGATATCTAATCATTGCTGTCACTCTTCTTATGTGCGATATTTAATCATTGCTGTCACTCTTCTTATGTGCGATATTTAATCATTGCTGTCACTCTTATGTGTGATATTTAATCATTGCTGTCACTCTTCTTATGTGCGATATTTAATCATTGCTGTCACTCTTATGTGCGATATGTAATAATTGCTGTCACTCATGTGTGATATTTAATCATTGCTGTCACTCTTATGTGTGATATTTAATCATTGCTGTCACTCTTCTTATGTGCGATATTTAATCATTGCTGTCACTCTTATGTGCGATATTTAATCATTGCTGTCACTCTTATTTAATCATTGCTGTTACTCTTATGTGCGATATTTAATCATTGCTGTCACTCTTATGTGCGATATTTAATTATTGCTGTCACTCTTTTAATCTGTGATATTTAATCATTGCTGTCACTCTTCTTATGTGCGATATTTAATCATTGCTGTCACTCATGTGCGATATCTAATCATTTCTGTCACTCGTGTGATATCTAATCATTGCTGTCACTCTTCTTATGTGCGATATTTAATCATTGCTGTCACTCTTATGTGCGATATTTAATTATTGCTGTCACTCTTTTAATCTGTGATATTTAATCATTGCTGTCACTCTTCTTATGTGCGATATTTAATCATTGCTGTCACTCTTCTTATGTGCGATATTTAATCATTGCTGTTACTCTTATGTGCGATATTTAATCATTGCTGTCACTCGTGTGATATTTAATCACTGCTGTCACTCTTATGTGCGATATCTAATCATTTCTGTCACTCATGTGTGATATCTAATCATTGCTGTCACTCTTCTTATGTGCGATATGTAATCATTGCTGTCACTCTTACGTGTAATATTTAATCATTGCTGTCACTTCTTATGTGCGATATTTAATCATTACTGTCACTCTTATGTGCGATATTTAATCATTGCTGTCACTCTTATTTAATCATTGCTGTCACTCTTTTGTGCGATATTTAATCATTGCTGTCACTCTTATTATGTGCGATATTTAATCATTGCTGTCACTCTTATTATGTGCGATATTTAATCATTGCTGTCACTCTCCTAATGTGCGATATTTAATCATTGCTGTCACTCTCCTTATGTGCGATATTTAATCATTGCTGTCACTCTCCTTATGTGTGATATTTAATCATTGTTGTCACTCTACTTATGTGCGATATGTAATCATTGCTGTCACTCTTATGTGCGATATGTAATCATTGCTGTCACTCTTATTATGTGCGATATTTAATCATTACTGTCACTCTTATTATGTGCAATGTTTAATCATTGCTGTGACTCTTCTTATGTGCGACATTTAAGCATTGCTGTCACTCTTATGTGTGATATTTAATCATTGCTGCCACTCATGTGCGATATTTAATCATTGCTGTCACTCTTCTTATGTGCGATATTTAATAATTTCTGTCACTCATTATGTGTGATATTTAATCATTGCTGTCACTCGTGCAATATCTAATCATTGCTGTCACTCTTCTTATGTGCGATATTTAATCATTTCTGTCACTCTACTTATGTGCGATATTTAATCATTGCTGTCACTCTTGTGTGTGATATTTAATCATTGCTGTCACTCTTCTTATGTGCGATATTTAATCATTGCTGTCACTCGTGTGATATTTAATCATTGCTGTCACTCTTCTTATGTGTGATATTTAATCATTACTGTCATTCATGTGTGATATTTAATCATTGCTGTCACTCTTATTTAATCATTGCTGTCACTCTTATGTGCGATATTTAATCATTGCTGTCACTCTTGTGTGATATTTAATCATTGCTGTCACTCTTATGTGTGATATTTAATCATTGCTGTCACTCTTCTTATGTGCGATATTTAATCATTGCTGTCACTCTTATGTGCGATATTTAATCATTGCTGTCACTCATGTGTGATATTTAATCACTGCTGTCACTCTTATGTGCGATATTTAATCATTGCTGTCACTCATTATGTGCGATATCTAATCATTTCTGTCACTCTTCTTATGTGCGATATTTAATCATTGCTGTCACTCTTATGTGCGATATGTAATCATTGCTGTCACTCTTACGTGCGATATGTAATCATTGCTGTCACTCTTCTTATGTGTGATATTTAATCATTGCTGTCACTCTTCTTATGTGTGATATTTAATCATTGCTGTCAGTCTTCTTATGTGCAATATTTAATCATTGCTGTCACTCTTATTATATGCGATATTTAATCATTGCTGTCACTCTTATTATGTGTGATATTTAATCATTGCTGTCACTCTCCTAATGTGCGATATTTAATCATTGCTGTCACTCTCCTTATGTGCGATATTTAATCATTGATGTCAGTCTTCTTATGTGCGATATTTAATCATTGCTGTCACTCTTGCGTGCGATATTTAATCATTGCTGTCACTCTTGCGTGCGATATTTAATCATTGCTGTCACTCTTCTTATGTGCGATATTTAATCATTGCTGTCACTCTTCTTATGTGCGATATTTAATCATTGCTGTCACTCTTCTTATGTGCGATATTTAATCATTGCTGTCACTCTTCTTATGTGCGATATTTAATCATTGCTGTCACTCTCATTATGTGCGATATTTAATCATTGCTGTCACTGTTGTGTGCAATATTTAATCATTGCTGTCACTCTTGTTATGTGCGACATTTAATCATTGCTCTCACTCTTATGTGCGATATTTAATCATTGCTGCCACTCTTATGTGCGATATTTAATCATTGCTGTCACTCATGTGCGATATGTAATCGTTGCTGTCACTCTTATGTGTGATATGTAATCATTGCTGTTACTCTTCTTATGTGTGATATGTAATCATTGTTGTCACTCTTATGTGCGATATGTAATCATTGCTGTCACTCTTCTTATGTGCGATATTTAATCGTTGCTGTCACTCTTCTTATGTGCGATATTTAATCATTGCTGTCACTGTTGTGTGCAATATTTAATCATTGCTGTCACTCTTGTTATGTGCGACATTTAATCATTGCTGTCACTCTTATGTGCGATATGTAATCGTTGCTGTCACTCTTGTGTGATATGTAATCATTGTTGTCACTCTTATGTGCGATATGTAATCATTGCTGTCACTCTTCTTATGTGCAATATTTAATCATTGCTGTCACTCATGTGTGATATTTAATCATTGCTGTCACTCTTCTTATGTGCGATATTTAATCATTGCTGTCACTCATGTGCGATATTTAATCATTGGTGTCACTCTTCTTATGTGCGATATTTAATCATTGCTGTCACTCATGTGCGATATTTAATCATTGCTGTCACTCATGTGCGATATTTAATCATTGCTGTCACTCTTCTTATGTGCGATATTTAATCATTGCTGTCACTCTTCTTATGTGCGATATTTAATCATTGCTGTCACTCTTCTTATGTGTGATATTTAATCATTGCTATCACTCTTCTTATGTGCATTAAGAAGACGTCCAGGCTTGGGTGTTCGTTTAAATACGTTATTGTATACAAATACATCAGGATGGATGGCAGGAACACTAAACTTAAACTATCTGACTGACTACATACTTGCAAGCTCTCACTCTAGCTGCTCACTCAAAACTGCATTCTTGCTTGCACGTGCTCAGTACTTACATGCATGTGCTGACTCACTGGAAAGCTTCTTAAAGGTATATCACTTACTCTGATCTACAATTGATTGATTTAACTAGGTGAGTACTCTAGTTCTGGGACCCTTTTCAAACATGTTTCGTAGAGCATCCCAAAGACCTCATTTGCATCCTGGTCATATAATTTTCTTCTTCCTTAGCGACAAAATGCTTCCTTTTCTAAGGTTTTATATGTCAATGAGCTGATTATGTGAGAATATGCAACTGGCTAGTAGGTGGAAGAGGGGGTTCATTTGTAGAAAGAAACCCCCTGCTTTTTTACCTTAGCCAGTATATTTTGGGGAACATTGGAGAAAAATCAACAATACCTGGAGAAATCTAAGCAAATGCGACAAAAAAAGACAGACTCCACTCAGACAGTGATCAGAGGTCAGAAGTGAACCTCTGATGGTAGAGCTGTGAGTAACAAGGTCCCTGGTGAGGAATTAGTATAGAAAAATTAAGAGCATCAGTCCATTTGTTAACTCTAACGATGTTAGTGATGAGGTGGGAGACATAATACATATTATATTTAACTAGACCGTTTGGAGTAATTACATTTCCTTTCCCTATACTGAAATCTCCAGTGATTTTTCTTTAACACCTTTATTGAATTATCATTTAAGATATAGGCCAACTTACATTCATATAAAAGTAACCAAACCATATTAACAAGTTCACATTTATAAACATTATAGGATATACAACAATAATATGTAATGTATAATTTAAGGAACATTCAATAAGTTATTGAATTCCTGTCTTCTCTTAAACCTCATTCCTTCTCCAAAACATTTTTCTGCATGTATTGCTCCTACAATTTCTATTTTTTTCTATGCAATTTACTCCTACCTTTTTCTAAAGAGCCCACTTCCTGTTTTTATCTCTCTTAAAGTATTCACTAATGCATGTATAGTTGGTTTATATTTTAATTAACATTTTCTAGTAATTGCTTTTTTGGCAACCAGCAGAATTAAACATAACAAAACCTTACTGTGTCTAGGCAGTTCAGTATCCCAGCTCAAAAAATATTTCCTTGTTGAATTCTAAGCATAGTTTGTGCTACTTTATAAATATAATATTCTGTTTGACTGTTATTTTCCTTAAGGATCTGCATCCAAAATCCCCATTCTTTCCTTATTTTTTGAATTACCCCCTCCCCCCACTTCATCATAATCCCTTTCCATTTTGAATTGTAACTTCCTGTTTGTGTTATGTACAAGTGCCTTAACTATGTAGCTCTGAAATATCACTTCAAATCAGGTAATCCTCAAGCTCCTTGTTCTGTGGGGAGAATCAGCTTATCCCTCTTGACTCTTGCTCTCTTCCCCTTACAAATAAAATCCTTCAACTCTATCAATTACTGTCCACAGCCACCTCTGATTGATAAAAATATGTCTGATCTGTGTATAACATTTTTATTGCTTGTAGCTTGCTATCCATATTCATAGGCAGGAGCTTCCAGTTTCTCAGTTTTTTATTGTCTTTTGTTTAAGTCTCTTCTCACTGTATAATCCTAAATACTTCATTATATCATGTCTTCATAAATATGGATATTGCTGGGCAAATTAATGTGTGGGCACATAGTTTGTAGCTATAGCATTTGTTTGATCTTCATTAATGTTATATATCGAAGAAAACAGAACTGTCAGAATATTCCACAACACTAAGATGTCCTTTTCTGGCTCCATCAGGTACAAAATAATATCATATCATCTGTAAATAATGTCAACTTTTCTTTTCCACTGTATCAATGATATCATCGTATTCCTGAGTCCCTTATTTTCTTTACCAGTGGTTGTAAATATAAAGCAAATAACAAAGGGGTAGGATACTCCTGCCTGGTTCCTCTGTTCAGATATGACTTATCAGAGGGGAACCCTCCCACTTTGATTTTGCCTCCTAGCCTTCATATATCCTTCTAAGTAACGTTACTGTGTCAGGGAATGCAAATGCTTCCATTGCCCTGCTCATAAAATCAAAGCTTACTCTGTCAAATGCTTTCTGTGCATCAAGACCCACCAATAACAGCAATATTGTCTTCATTTTACTTTCCTCTGAATCATGATTGTTCTATTAATGTTGTGAAATGCTTGCCTCCCCTCCACAAAACCACATTGGCTCATATCTATCATTTTTGGAATCACTTTTGCCATTCATTTAGCAGTTGTAGACAAACACTTTGTAATCAAGGTTTAGTATTGAGATGGGCCTGTATGAAGCTGGATCAGAATAGTATTTACCCTCCTTAGGCATTACAGCTACCACAGCTTTTTCCAGGATGTTGGTGCCTCCCCTCCTTTTAACAGACTGTTAAACCCTTCCAGTTTTTTATCACTTACTTTCCTCCCAACTTCCAAACTTCTACTGGAATACAATCTGCTCATGGAGACTTTCCTGAAGATTGATTATACATCACTGTTCTTATCTCATCAACTCCTATCTTAACTGTTAGTTGTTGAGCCTCATCTACTTCCAACCCTGGCATATTTAAGTCTTCCATAAATATTTCTGTTTGTGCTTTTTCTTGATTTCCCCACTTCTCTGCTTTAGACAATTTTTCATAAAATTTTTCAAAATATCTCTAATAACTCAATAGGACGTCTGGATATTTTTCCTTGTTGTAGGCTTCCTAAGTTGTCAATAACCCTTTCTATTTTCTATAGACTAAGTCATTGTGCCAAATGTTTTTGAGCTCTGGAGTTATCAAAAAACAAATACTTAGCGGTCCTCTTTCTACACTCGTGCATATTATACAGATAGTCCCTTATTTTCTCTTTAGCACTCTTCAGTTGTGCCTCTTCTTGCTCTGTGACATTTCCCTTATTTTGTTATACTTTAAACTTTGTCTTCCTCTTTAAATAATTCTTATTACTTCTTAACCAGATCTCTTTTCTATTTTTATTTTATCCCACTCGCTAGCTTTAACTTCTGGAGTACTTTTTATCTTCCCTAATAACTCCAGTATAATTCCCATAACCCATTCCTTAAATTCCTCTCTTTTTAACAGGTAGATGGGGAAGCACCAGTGTCTCATCTTTACTTCATTACCCTGCATTTTTATCTTAGTAATTATTGGTGCATGATCTGAAATAGTTATTGGATGTGTGTCAGAGTTCTCGGTTAATGCATATATTCCTGTGAAATATAATTTCTGTCAAGTCTAGCCCAGTCATTGTACATTTGGGAATAATACGTAAATTCCGTCTGACTTCCTGCTACCAAATTCATATCTTTCATACCAAATATTTTCATAAATTTCATCAGATATCTACCCTTTTTTCATGTTTTCCTTTCTAGGCCCCCAAATACATCCGCATTGTTGAAAATTAAATTCTAGTCCCATCTATAAGTAATATACCCTGCTAAAGGCTGATTATTTGTCCAAAAAATTTTTTAAGCTTCAAAGTAGGAATACAAGTACATGCCAGTGTAATCCTCATCTCTTGCCAGTAGCCCCTTATTACTACAAATCCTCCATTACCTTTTTTTCTGTTCTATCACTACTGGAGCACCTCTAGCAAGTAATATAAGTACACCTGTTTTCCATTATCTCTGATATTATGTAGGATATCCATCCTGAAATCCTTTCCTTATCAAATTTGCATGCTCAGTTCTTTTGAAGTGTGCCTTTTGTAGCATGGCTATTTGCACACCAAATGTATTAATATAATGAAGTATTCTTTCCTTTTCATTTATACCTGTGAGACCATTAACATTCCAAGTTAATATGGAAATAGTCACCATTAAGGTAAGAAGTCATTAGTCCCACCTATTATAAGTGGCAACTTTTTTAAAATGTCTAATTCCAGATTTTGTGATACATGCACCCATTAATGTTGGACTGGTTAATCCTTTATACATTTTTTTCTTATATTCACCATTGGAACCTGTCACATTTTACAATACTTTTTGTTTTAATAAAGACTCTCTAACAGGAAATGAAACACACCCTGAGCACCCCTATAACCTATTAACTTAATACAAATATACTTATCTATGCACATCTTCAAATAATGACATTCAATCCTCCTAATAGGAACATTTGTGCCAAATAGACAGCTGCTAGCAAAGGCTCTAGCTAACCTGAAACTGAGGTTATCCATGCCAAGAAGCATGTTATTGCTTTTGCTTCTACTTACACTAGTTGGTGTCTGTTCATGTTGTATCTTTATTCCCCTCCACAGATGTGAAAACTCCTTATATATTTTCAGAAATCATTAACTTTTAGCCATTAAACAACAGAGTTCTGCCCTTTATTACCCTAGTATCAGCATATCCGAATGCTCTAGATGTGGTAAGAATACTGCTCATTTGGTGACCAGGTATGCTCACTGGACACACAATACCTTTTCAGGGGTAACCTAGAAGCTTTGTCTGGTTAAATGACTTCCTCAAGGTCACACAGTAGGCAAGTGAGGACTGAGGGAATCAAACCCCATACCAAAGAAACTACAGCTCACAGTGTTAACCTTTGCACCAACTTTCAGATGATATTAGTGAAGCACCTGATTTTTTTCTTGGAATGTAAATGGTTTGAACTCCCCAGTAAAAAGAGCTATGATGACAGCCTCAGTTAAAAAAAATGTGAATTCTAGAATAGTGATGTTACAAGAATCCCACTTAGTTACACAGGAACATGGCAAGTTGACTGGCTTTTGATAACAAAAAGTTCATCTTACCCTGGTGTTAAGAGGAGTGGAATAATTAGGCTCATCTGTAGGTATATTCCCTTAATGACAAAGGAAGAAGTAAAGTATGATTGGGGCATTTTGTGGCTTGCAAAAGGTGGTTGGGTACATTTAAAGTGACATTTATCAATGTGTATATTCTCTGAGACCCCTAGGCAGGCAATGGCTAGGATGTATAGAGAATGGTTGGTGTTTAAGGAGAGACTCACCAAACCAGCTGGGGATTGGAACACAATATTTTAAACAGATGAGGTGTAGAATGGCCCAAGACCTGATCATATACCAGCAGTGGGACTATTCTTCACAAAATATTTGGGCTGGGTGGGTTTGTAGATATCTGGAGATTGATGGAACCAGCAACACAAAGATTCAAGTGTAATTCTTATAGAAATATTTCTCCTGTACTGACAAGGGACTAGTCCCTGTTGCCAAAATCTCTCAAAACAGATAGTGCACATTAATAGCCCACTCACTAAATTGGAGAGACTAACTCACAATGCCTAAGTTTAAGGATGAATTTGTTGGTGGGTGTTGGGACTTCACAGAGATGCTGGCATAAATTTAACAAATAGTTGGCCATTAGTTTTTTGAGGTATAGGAGAGAGAGAGAGAGAGAGAGAGAGAGAGAGGGACAGAGAGAGAGAAGAGGAATGACTAGAAACACATTAGAAAAACTCATGGGGGAGAACAGAAGAGGGAAACATAACAAGAGAGGTGAATCCTATTGTAGTATATTTTTGAGATCAAAGCTTCTAGGATGCTTAATACTTTGAAGTTAAGGGATCTT